>NW_023396979.1:0-80266 GCF_011125445.2 Fundulus heteroclitus
CCACACTGTTTACACTTTTTTTCCAAAAGCTGGGCATTTTTTCTTATTCCTCTCGTGTGTTCTACCACAGAACTTGCCTAATATCTCATTGTGTCTTTTTGTTTCTTCTACTGCCAGTTGTACTGCATGTACCTCCTCCGCTATCTGTCCTTAGTGTTCTGCTATTTTCCTTAGACAGCTCTGTAGCTCTATAAATGTGCAGGCATGTATTTAGAGTCAGCTTCTCTTCCCTGAGTAATTTCTCCCTCAGCGCTGAGCTATTTGTACCACACACGAGTCGGTCTCTAATCAGTGAATCTCTAATGTCCCCAAAATTGCAACTGCTAGCAAGCGTTCTTAGGTCAGTTACATAACTGTCCACATTTTCATCCAAGCCTTGGTTCCTTGTGAAGAATCGGTATCTTTTCACAGTTTCGTTTACCTTGGGATTGCAGTACTCGTCAAACTGTTTGATCATTGAACTCACTATGGTCCTCACCAAAGGACTAGCATTCGACAGAGTTGTCCAAAGTTCCCTGCCTTTTTCTCTGATGAGATAGTTGAATAGTTTGACTTTCGTGGTTTCTTCGGCGTCTGGCATGGTCAGGTCCATGTACAGTGTGAACTCCTCCTTCCAACTTTTCCATAACTTCGCCAAGTTGTTGTAGTCCAAAACCAAAGTTCCTGGGGGTTTTAGCCTTTCCATTGCTAGCTAAACTTTCACTTTCCTAGTTACTTAATTCTGACAACTTTTGACCTGCCCACCACTGCCACCATCTTTCATTACGTTCTGTCTCTCTCTAGACTATACATAATGGACGATTAAAGCAGCTTTGAAAAACTAGAAAACTGGGGCAGGAACAACAAAACCAAGCAAAACTATAATACTAAAGCAAAAACTAGAAAATCAAAGCAAAACCAGAAAGCTAGAGATGGAACAAAAACACTAACATAAAAACTAGAGAACTAAGGCTAAAATTAGGAAACAAAAGTAAAAACTAAAAAATTAAAGCAAAACAAGAAAACTAGGGCAGGAAAAAGGAATAAAGCTAAAATTAGAAAACAAAAGAAAACACTGGAAAACTAAGGTAAAAAACTAAAATACTAAGGCAGAGCTGAAAAACAAAAGAACTCTAAGAAAACAAAGAACCCCTAAATAACTCTAAAACTGAGGAATGCTAAGTAAACCAAAACTAAGACCGAGCTCAATCAAAATAAACAAAAGGCACTGGCCTTAAGGGCCCAGGAAAAAACAGCTGCTAAGCCACAAAGAGTCCTCGAGGAGGTCGACCTGGCCGGGGTAGGCGGCAGAGCAGCATCGCCCGACTGAAACCTCGAAGGGCGGCCCCGACGAGGCAGAGCCAGGCGGCCCAGATGCCGCAGTCGGTGGATCCGGCCGAGCAGCGAAGTCCAAGACGGGCGTTGTGGAGGGCGACCACGACGAGGCAGAGTCAGAAGGTGCGCAGTCGGTCATCTTAATAACACCAATCAGATGTTAGAACCATTTTCATGTCCAAATGTTTATC
Organism: Fundulus heteroclitus; assembly: GCF_011125445.2. Taxonomy (NCBI): domain Eukaryota; kingdom Metazoa; phylum Chordata; class Actinopteri; order Cyprinodontiformes; family Fundulidae; genus Fundulus; species Fundulus heteroclitus. Next base: position 1,506 of record NW_023396979.1, read on the forward strand.
AAATCAAGCACCAGGCATGCAGACTGTCTCCATCTAGACTTCATGAAATATTATGTACATATTATGCATCAGAATCAGAAATACTTTAATGATCCCAGAGGGAAATTACTGTTTCAGTACAACCGCCATCACATACATTTCAGGGGGAGACGATTTACTGAGGCCATGCTGCAAGGACACCGCTTACATGGTGCCCACAGGGCGCTGCCAAGATAGTAGCCACGATAGTTAAGGAGAGGGAAAAAAAAAGACAGATATATCACACCCTATCCTCTCACGGTACAGTGTGAGATATCTGGAAAAAAAAACCTCATGCACGAGAAGCACAAATATAACAAGACACATATAGCAGAAGGAACACATTGGAGACTAGTCGTGTGTAAGTTCATCTGTTTTTTTGTGGGCGTCAGTTTTGCGTGTGTGTTTGGGTGAAAGTTTTTTATATTTCCGCGAAACACTCTCCAGAGGCCATTGTCCTTGATGTTATCTGCCGGCCAACAGTTCAGAAAGCAGATGTCAGCGGGGGAGGAGGGAGTGGGGGAAGCGGTTCTGAGGTCCTTCCCCATAACAATCCAGGGCGAGATACCTATAGGGGAGGCATAATCCAAATACTTTATTTGTTGTGAGGACAAGCTGCTCTGACTTTTCCATTAGCTGTAAGTCTTTGCTGGCTCCAAAAGGCGAATCAAATATTCCAAATTGTTGGGCTTTTCTGCATTTCACATCAAGATTTTGAATCCAAATACGCAAACGTTTCAAAGTCCAGGGATGACAAATTCCAAAGACACACCGGTTTTCATCCAGGAATAGGATGTTTCCCACGAAACCAGTCAATCGGGGCCTACCCATCAAAAAAATTTGATCAATAGTATTGAGAGACCACCTTGCCAGATCCATGGAGTTTGGCTGATATGAAGAAAATGCTCAGAACGACAAAGACATAACATCAGAAGCAGGAGGGAGGGAGGGGGGTTAAAGCTGGAGAGAAGAAAAATCCAACTGTCCGCAAAGAGAGACAGACACATACGTTTTCTAGAAATGTCATCAAAATGTAAAGTTTAAATGTTAAAATAAGGCAGATGGGGTGTGAGTTATTGAAACGTGGCCTGCTTTTACTCAGCCTACACGCAGAAAAACATCCATCCACCCATCAATTATCAATCCATTATCCATCCATCCTTATTCTAACACGTCTATCCCTGTTGGGGTCCTGAGGGTTGCTGGTTTCTATCTCCAGCTGTCAATGGGCCAGAGGCGGGGTTCACCCTGCTGCTACCAGATCACACAACGCTGCTTATAACTGTAACCATAATAGTATTTACTGCAACCATGACCATAGCTGCAACAATAACTGTAATAATTGACGTGCAATAACCTATTTATACAAGGTGTTATAACCTGTGCAATTATCCTGTGCAACAATCCTGTATAGAGAGTATAATATATGTGCAATAATCCTGTAAAAAGAGACTTCTGCTGCTAACACCGGGTGAATATATGTGACTGTATAGAATTGTATATAACTGAATAACTGTATATAACTGTTTCTCCTTACCTATTTTGGCACCTCTTCTGACTTTTTGACTATTGAGCCGATGTGACAAGTGAATTTCTCCAATGTGAGATCAATAAAGCTTATCTTATACCATATAGCAGGGGCCTATAATTAAAATTACCAGAGCTCCATCTTGGTGTCCTTTCTCTCAACGCAGGTCTGAGCATTAAATAATAAAACTGCTCCCAAAGGGTTTTTTGTCTGCTGCAAAATAAAGACACCTTCCAGTTGAGCTTTAACCATTTTTTAATCCTTTATTTGCCACACAGCACATCTTATTTTGCCAGCAAACAAAACTTTAAAAAGTATGTTGAACAACTATAGACACCAGTGTCAGCTAAATTAGATTTACATCCAAAATAAAACATACTTACAAAATAAAATACATAAACCTTCTGATCAAACATCTAGGAGATGTAATTGTTAATATTTAATCTTCAATCTCAGATTATCATGTATTCTGACTGATTTCGGTCCTTCCTGCAGCATTTATATACTGACCGTGTGTTCAGTGCACCTCTAGGCGTATTACTCAGTTCTACCAATAGAAGTCACTGACATAACACAGAACATACGTTATAGTCTAGTTATTGACATTAAATATGAACCAACCAAAACCTCACCTTTTCTGGTAAAACTACAAATAACATAACACATCTCCAACTTCCCATTTCTGTCACAGATCCTTGAGAATGTTGTAGCAGAAAAAATGAATCACTTCCTGGCAGAAAAGGGCATCATTAATACTTTTTAATCTCTTTACTGAATATTAAACTTCTTAAATAACTGACACCCTGCAATGGAAAGGCGCCTTCTTAGAAGCCCCAGGCTTTGATTTACCCTGGTAAACCAACTCCTGGAGTTTTAAATCCTGGGGCTTTCAATGGAGAAGGGGCCATTAGTCCATTTAAGCAGGTGGATTTTCACAGTGGAAGAGATATGCCATTTATTCACTGTTAAAGAATTTAAAGCTTAGAGAATCAAAACCTCATAAAAAATAATGATGAAGCAATCTAAAAAAAGAAAAAAACATAAAATATGTAACACAAGCAATAAGACTTCAACAGCCAAAATCTCCAACTGGGTAAAAAGCTAGAAAAAAAAAACGTGTTTTGGGAGAAGATTAAAAAGATGAGTCTGCATGTCTGATACGTAAAGGTAATTATTTAAATAGTTGTGCAATAATAGATGAAATGAGGTCACCTCTCCGCTGTGCTGCTGTCAAAATGTTTGACCCAAGTCACATTTTAAAGGCAAAAGTACCAAACAATCACAAAAATGTAAATAAACATATGACCTTCTAGAAACTAATAAAACAATGTCTGACCAAAGGTCATTTATTATTCAGACATTTACACAATAGAAATAATTGTGGCAATCCTAATGCAGCTAAACCAGGAAAGGTTTATTAAGATACTCTGTAGGGTTACACAGGTTAACTAAAAGCAATCACATTCAGAAAAAAAAAACATCCTTCCTAAGGAGGAAAAAAAAGACACCAGACTTTAAAAGAAAAAGTCCGGTCATAATCAGAATTCAAACTTCTAAAAGTACTCTAAATATAAAATTATTATATACTGTTCAATAAATGATACGTTTTTTTAATTAAAAGTAATTTTCATTTGAACGTGTTTTACTGGAGGCATCCCTGCTGGTCGAACAACAGTACTGCCAAACATCCTCTGGAGTTTTTTTTTTTTTTTTTTTTTTTTTTTACCATAGCCGCCCTCCATTGTTCCAAGAATGCCAGAGACTAGCATAACAGACCCGTGGTCACTGTTGCGAAGCCCACTTATTTTATTCAATTCAATTCAATTTTATTTCTATAGCGCCAATTCATGAAACATAAATTATGTGACTTTGTGCTTCTTTTTTCTAAAGTCGCTTGTAACTTTCAGGAGTTGCGGGTTGCAGTTTTTTGGCCTCGTTTCTGAAAGTGAAGTCACTTGTTTGGGCTCTAAACTAAGTGACGCTGCCGCACTACAGACACCAGCTTAAATATCCCTTTGCCTCATAGTGGAAAGGTGAAAATATTTTTTTTTAATTTACCCGATGTAGTGCAACCTCCAACTGCCATGCACATGGGCATTGTCCCTTTTATTTTAAATTTTTTACTGATTAACGTTAAATACATTAAATCACCACGAACATGTTAGTTTTAGGTATAGATAATGATCCACTTATTCGTCCTTGCTGACTGGACATTTTCTTTAAAGATATCTCTCTACCTAGGAGGGTGGGCATAGTGGTTAAAGCAGCAAGCATAGACTGAGAGCACACCTATGCTACAAGTCATTTGGAACAAATGGAGTACAGTGACAAAAACCTGTAAAGATTTAAGACAAATCTAAAAATTTGCAACTAAATATATGCTGAAACAACTAAAAAGTGAAAACTGTTGCCTGTAATGACAACAAACATGTCACAGCAAAGTAGAGCTGTGCACTTTAAGTTAGTATTCCTAGCAGAGACATTTTCTCTCATTTATGGATTCTCATGTGTGTGTTAAGAGTTACTTTATATCTAAATCTTTGTCCACATTGATCACAACAGAAAGGCTTCTGACCCGTATGGATTATCATGTGTGCTTTTAAATTTCCTTTTTGGTTAAAGCTTTGTCCACATTGATCACAACAGAAAGGCTTCTGTCCTGTGTGGATTCTCATGTGTACGTTTAAACTTGATTTGCAGCTAAATCTTTGTTCACATATATCACAACAGAAAGGCTTCTGTCCTATGTGGAATTTCATGTGTCTGGTCAAATGTGATTTTTCAATAAATCTTTGTCCACATTGATCACAACAGAAAGGCTTCTGCCCTGCGTGAATTCTCATGTGTGCGTTGAAATTTGATTTGTTTCTAAATCTTTGTTCACATAGTTCACAACAGAAAGGCTTCTGTCCTGTGTGGATTTTCATGTGAGAGTTTAAATAAGATTTTTCACCAAATCTTTGTCCACACAGTTCACAACAGAAAGGCTTCTGTCCTGTGTGACTTCTCATGTGTCTGTTTAAAATTAATTTTCGGCTGAATCTTTGTCCACATAGATCACAACAGAAAGGCTTCTGTCCTGTGTGAATTCTCATGTGTCTGTTTAAACTTCCTATTTGGCTAAATCCTTGTCCACATTGAACACAATAGAGAGGCTTTTGTCCTGTGTGAATTCTTGTGTGTCTTTTTAAAGTTCCTTTTTGGGTGAAACTTTGTCCACATAAATCACAAGAAAAAGGCTTCTGTTTTGTGTGAATTTTCATGTGTGTGTTTAAATCGCATTTTTTCATAAATGTTTTGCCACAGTCTTCACAGCTAAGCTCCACTCGTTTCTGGACTTTCCTTAGAGAGTCCACATTTTTCCTCTCTGTACATTTCTTATATCCAGAGTCTGACAATTGTTTCAGCCCAGAAGGATGGTGCTCTACATAATTGTCCTCTTCATTCTCAGTGTCTGTCTCTAAAGAAATGGAAGCATCTCTATGATCTTGTATCCTGGTGGATTCTTCTCCATCATTTTCTTCTGGAAGCTCTCCGTCTTTAATGTGGTCTGGATAAAGCTGTGAGAGCAGCAGAGACTGTTCATCATCCAGACTCTTTATGGGAGGAGCAGCAACTGAAAACCTGATGGCATTAATTAACTCCTTCCCATTGAGCTGCTCTCCTGGCAGACTGATGTAGACTCCCTCCTGTTCCTCCTTGATGTAGGGGGGCTTTGGATCATGCAGGTCAGCAGGAGGTCTGAGGTCTAAAGAATCTTCTTTAACAATCATCTCCTCAACATCTGCAGGAACCATTGAAACACATTATGCATATTAGAAACTCTTTTGATCTCAGCATAAACTGAGGCACATTTTAATAAAGATATATTTAGAATACTTAAATTAGATTAAATTATTTGATTTAACTACACATTTTTCTTATTGTTTAATTTGCATTGTTGTTTCTTATTTCTTGTTTGATTACAGCTCTATAAAAAACTATTCACTCCCCTTGGGATTTTTATCTTCTCTTGCCTCTAAACAGAAAGCTGCTTCCTGTTTGCAGTAAGGCGTATTGTGTCATTTCCTGTTGTCACGATGTGAATCCAGACTCTCTTCAATTTCAATTCAATTCAATTTTATTTATATAGCGCCAATTCATGAAACATGTCATCTCGAGGCACTTTACAAGTTAAGTTCAATCATATTATACAGATTGGGTCAGATTATACAGATTGGTCAAAAATGTCCTATATAAGGAAACCAGTTGATTGCATCAAAGTCCCGACAAGCAGCATTCACTCCTGGGGAACCGTAGAGCCACAGGGAGAGTCGTCTGCATTGTACATGGCTTTGCTGCAATCCCTCATACTAAGCAAGCATGAAGCGACAGTGGAAAGAGAAAACACCTGTTAGCGGGCAAATCTGGAGAACAGTAGAAATCAGTAGAGTGAGAAAATTAGACCCTGATGTCCTCCAGCAGCCTAAGCCTATAGCAGCATAACTATAGAGGTAGCTCAGGGTAACATGAGCCACTAACTATAAGCTTTGTCACAAAGGAAAGTTTTAAGATTAGTCTTAAAAGTAGACAGGGTGTCTGCCTCACGGACCAAAACTGGGAGTTGGTTCCACAGGAGAGGAGCCTGATAGCTAAAGGATCTGCCTCCCATTCTACTTTTAGAGACTCTAGGAACCACCAGCAGACCTGCAGTCTGAGAGCGAAGTGCTCTGTTAGGAACATACGGGGTAATCAGAGCTCTGATATATGATGGAGCTTGATTATTAAGGGCTTTATACGTTAGAAGAAGAATTTTAAATTCTATTCTTGATTTAACAGGAAGCCAATGAAGGGAAGCTAAAATTGGGGAAATATGATCCCTCTTGTTGATTTTCATCAGAACTCTTGCTGCAGCATTTTGGATCAGCTGAAGACTTGGAACTGCATTTTGTGGACTTCCTGATAGTAAAGAATTACAATAGTCCAGCCTTGAAGTAACAAATGCATGGACTAGTTTTTCAGCATCACCCTGGGACAGAATGTTTCTAATTTTGGCAATATTCAGGAGGTGAAAAAATGAAACTCTGGAAACTTGTTTAATATGGGATTCATGTCTCGGTCAAAAATAACACCAAGATTTTTTTACTTTATTACCAGAGGCCAAGTTAATGGCATCCAGATAAAGTGATTGGTTAAGAAGTTTATTTTTTGAGGACTCTGGTCCAAAGATTACAACTTCTGTCTTGTCAGAATTTAAATGCAGAAATTTTAAAGTCATCCAGCTTTTGATGTCATCAAGACATGCCTGCAGTCGAAGTAATTGATTGGATTCATCAGGATTTATGGATAAATATAGCTGAGTGTCATCAGCATAACAGTGGAAATGAATCCCATGTTGTCTGATAATTTTGCCAATCGGAAGCATATATATAGTAAAGAGAATTGGTCCAAGGACTGAACCCTGTGATACTCCACAAGTGACCTTAGAGTTTGAAGAAGATTTATTATTAACGTGAACAAACTGGAATCTGTCTGACAGATAAGATTTAAACCAGCCTAATGCTTTCCCCTTAATCCCTACAGTATGCTCAAGTCTTTGTAGGAGAATATTGTGATCAACTGTATCAAATGCAGCACTGAGATCTAACAGGACAAGCACAGACACAAGTCCATTATCTGAGGCCATGAGAATATCATTAGTGACCTTCACCAGAGCTGTTTCAGTGCTATGATGAGCTCTGAAGCCTGACTGAAACTCCTCAAGTAGGTCATTACTTTGTAAATGTTCACATAGTTGATTAGCAACTACTTTTTTCAAGAATTTTAGATAAGAAAAGAAGATTAGATATAGGTCTGTAGTTTACTAACTCATCTTGATCAAGAGAAGGTTTCTTAAGTAAAGGTTTAATAACAGCTACTTTAAAAGCCTGTGGTACATATCCATTTATTAAGGATAGATTAATCATGTCCAAAATAGGGTCACTGACAATGGGAATATCTCCTTAAACAACTTGGTTGGGATTGGATCCAACATGCAGGTAGAAGGTTTAGATGAAGCTAAAATTTTAGATAGCTCAGAAAGCTCTACGGCTTCTAAACAGTTCAAACACTGTGCAGGTTCTAAAGATTCCTCCAACACTGCCTCACTTACTGAGGACGAAGTAATCGTGTTTGGGAGGATGCCAATTATTTTATTTTTATTTTAGTTGAGCTCTGTGAGGTCCTCAGCTACATCTACAATCTGAGCCTCTGCCTGGGGGTGGTCCCCACCCTGTGGAAGACCTCCTGTGTGGTACCGGTTCCCAAAACACTGCACGCCAGGGAACCGGCCCACTTCAGACCAGTCGCTCTGACCTCCCACCTGATGAAGACCATGGAGCGCCTCATCCTTGCCCACCTGCGAACCGTGGTGAGCCCCACACTGGACCCGCTGCAGTATGCCTACCGGCCCAACATCGGAGTAGAGGATGCCATCATCTACCTGCTGCAGCGGGCGCTCACCCACCTGGAGACCACCGGGAGCGCTGTGAGAGTCATGTTCTTTGACTTCTCCAGCGCTTTCAACACCATCAGACCGGTGCTGCTGAGGGGGAAGCTGGAGGACGCTGGGGTGGACAAACATCTCGCTGACTGGACCATGGACTACCTCACTGACCGCCCTCAGTACGTGCGGCTGCACAGCTGTCAGTCAGAGGTGGCACTCTGCAGCACCGGGGCCCCCAAGGGCACCGTCCTGTTTCCGTTTGTTTTCACCCTCTACACCTTGGACTTCACCTACAACACGGACAGCTGCCACCTTCAGAAGTTCTCTGATGACTCGGCCATTGTGGGCTGTGTGTCTGAGGGGAACGAACTGGAGTACCGGTCGGTCATCATGAACTTTGTGGACTGGTGTGAGAAAAACCATCTGTGCTTAAACACCAGTAAGACCAAGGAGATGGTGATCGACTTCAGGAGAAGACCCCCACCTCACTCACCTGTCAACATCCAGGGGCAGGACATAGAAACTGTGGAAAGTTTCAAATACCTGGGTGTTCACGTCAACAATAAACTGGACTGGACTTATAACACCGATGCACTGTACAAGAAGGGCCAGAGCCGCCTCCACCTCCTGAGGAGGCTGAGGTCTTTTGGCATAAGTAGATCTCTGCTAAAAACTTTTTATGACTCTGTGGTGGCCTCAGCCCTCCTCTACGCTGTCGTCTGCTGGGCCCCTGGCAGCTCAGAGCGGGACAGAAAGAGGCTGAACAAGCTGGTGAGGAAGGCCACTTCTGTCCTGGGCTGCACTCTGGACTCTGTGGAGGAAGTGGCTGAGAGGAGGATGTTGTCCAAGCTCACATCCATCATGGACAACACCTTCCACCCCCTGCACCAGACTGTAGAGGAGCTGAGTAGCTCCTTTAGTGACAGACTTAGACATCCTGTCTGTAAGAAGGAGCGCTACTGCAGGTCATTCATTCCTGCTGCTACCAGATTATACAATGCTGCACAATAACTGTAACCATAACCGTAATAAGTAATGTGCAATAATCCATTTAATACACTGTACTATAATCCGTGCAATAATCCTGAAGTAGTGACTTCTGCCGCTATCACCACCTGAATATATGTCAATACATATGTATATACATTTATGCATATCACAGTGAATGTACATATGACATCATCTGCCTACTTCTATTTCATCTGTACTTTTATTCTTTTTTTTTCTCATTTTATTTTTGATCCGCTGTACATATGAAGATACACTGTATATAACTGATGCATCTTTTCCTACTTTTGGCACCTTCTTCTGACTATTGACTATGAGCCGATGTGACAAGTAAATTTCTCCAATGTGAGATTAATAAAGCCTATCCTATCTTAAACATTAAAAAATGGTGTTCCACAAGTCTGTCCCTTCCTCTGCCACTAGGTGGTCCAAGTGCACTGGCTGCACAGACTTCCCTATCTCCTCCTTTTATAAAGCTGCGATCTAATCCTGTTTACATGAATAAGCCTGAGAGCGAGCAGGCTTAAGTTTGCGCACATGTTGCTATGACATCAAGTCCAGGATGAGTTTCAAAGAACCAAACGATCCAAGATCATGCCAAATCGTCAACAACCAAATCCAGCTAACTGAGTTAGCAACGTACGAAGAACGGACCCCTGGTCACATCTTTACTTTGTTAAAAGAATCTGCTCAGCTGCTGTGGAGGGAGGGGGAATATTTTGTCTAATGGAAGCTAATGAATCTGGTTAGTTTTGGCCTTTAGCTGCAACACGGGACACAAACAAACTAAACAATCCTTACTGTTGATAGGAGGTGCAGTTAATGGAAAGCTGCTATCAGTCTCCTCCTTCACAAGGAGCTGCTCTCCTTCCTGACGGGCCCCGGGTTCCTCCTTTATGTGGAGGGGCTCTGACTCCTGCTGCTCCCCCTCAGGACTCTGTTCTTCAGGAGACTCTTCTTTAACATCTGCTGCCAACACTGAAACACAATACATGCTTTATCAACAACTAGATCTTTACAATGTTACAACCATGGTCTTTAGTGTCATTCTGCTGTGGAGATTCAATGTGATTATTCTGTTTAAAGCATTTAATAACTGCTAAATTATGCATCTGTTTTTATATCTATGTTAAAAACATTAGTAGGTTCTTTATCTTTTTCAGCCAGTTATCAGAGCAACTGTGGAAGGTCCAAAGAGCCTCTTGTTGCTCTGAAGCCACAGTTTGCAGAGCTCTGCCAGAACGGGATGGACAAGGAGAGCTTTGATGAGAGAAGCAGTCAAGGTGACGATGGCTACTCTGGTAGAGCTGCAGAGATCAGCAGCTCAGGTGGGACAATCTGACAACAGGACAGGTTTTCTGGAGCATCTCTAAAACTAGGAATTTTATGGACAAGTGGTGAGAAGAAAGCCAGAGGAAGTCCTGTTGGAGTTTGTTACAACCCTTATAGGAGATTCCTCCAAAATGTCAACAGATGAGACTAAAACAGATCAAACTGCCAAAAGCCTAACGTTTAGAACAACACCAACACTGTTCATCACCCTGACCACTGCACCCCCCATTATTGTATCCGTGGCATAAGTAGCCAAATACAAACAATTTAAGCAACACTCACACTTCAGCTCCGTAGAAAATAAATGTCTCAGCATAACTGTGCAGTATGGGAGCTGCAGAGTGACGGAGAAGGACTCAGCTCGGGTGGTGAGGACAGCACAGGGAGTTGTGGGATGCAGTCTGTCAGAACTGGAGTCAGTTTATGCTGCACTTATCCAGAGAAGGGCCAGACGCTTAATTAGAGCCGTACCTCTGTTCTAATTGTGATTAGGCAGGCGTCGTCGTCATACAGTGCTCTTTGTAAAGCCACATCTAGAGGCACAGCAACATTGGCAAGACCCAGATCATACTCTTGGATGTTAACATGTCCAGTAAATGTGTCTGAATACTGTAGGGTGAATGTGTTTCTGTCCAATGTGTATTTTGTGGGAAATTCCCTGACAAAAATGTATCCACCACCATTGACATCACTAATCATGTCATGCTGCTTCATCAAAGTGTACATTTTATCACCATTTAGCACCATTCTATCTATCATTTGCTGACCAGGTTCTTGAGTTATGAATGGCATTAGTCATGATAGCAGTAATACTATTGGTGAGACACTGTTTTGATTTATTTGAACCAAACCGGTCATGGCTCTGGTGAAATGAACCTCTTGTAATTAGTGTGTGATCAGGAAAACTTGTCTTACCGTTTTTGGTGACAGTTTCCTCACCAGCCACTACTCTGTCACAGCTCTAATACAGAAACACAAGGGTACAATTAGAGATTGGGATAAGGACAATTCAAGAAGTTTAACAACGATTAATGACTCTGCTGGTATGCTCTGTTTGAGTGAACAGAGTTAAATATGTTCTATACACAAAGTTAAAGCATTTCACATAGTTTCATGTTTTTAGTAGCCAATCTAGAAGGGAAACACTATGTATCCATGTTATATACAGTGAGACAACCCATGATTAAAGCTTAAAGTATTTATGGCTAAATGAAGTAAATGGATACGAATTTCACTTCAAACATAAATATAATATGCTTTACTTCATTACTTCCTTTTTCTAGAAGATCAGAAGTCTTCTCAATAATTTGCTTTTTTCAGACATGACATTCCTTCAAATTTTAACAGGCAACAATGTGTTTGGGATCAGAATTATACATTATGCATATTAACACATCAGGATTACCATTGGTTCTTGAAATGATGCAGTAGAAGCATCTCCAAAAGTTGATGTGTTGCCGGCCCCCAAGATTTCCAGCATGTCATCATCCAACCACTTTGGATTCAGCTCCACAGAAAACTCCATTTCTTCTTCTTTCTTTGGTGAAGCACAGCTTTGATGTTGGCTTGAACTTGGAGAAGCCTATAGTTTGGCAGAAATGAACAATAATCATAAATCTAACTAAACAATATCAAAATACACTTAAACGTTCAGTCAAACTAACAGTAAACTACGTTACCCTGGTTAGACCCAACAACTTTCCTTTCAAATTGATTTTAAAACAGTCACTTAAACAGAGCACACCAGGAAAATTAAGATATTTTAAATAGCATTTTCATATTTTAGTAGCTAATTTAGAAAGTGAAACAAAAATATGTATGCATGTCATATATATAGTGAGATAATCCATGACTTAAGCTTAAAGTATTTGTGTCTAAATGAAATAAATGGACAGGAATTTCACTTTACAAACAAAAAATATGCTTTACTTCAATATATTCCTTGTTTTAGAAGATTAAAAGGTATTATCGATAATTTATACTTTTTTCATACATGGCATTCCTTTAAATTTTAATAGCCAATTCATTTGAAGACAGTGCCAACAATGTGTTTGGGATCAAAATTATACATTATGCATATTAACACATCAGGATTACCATTGGTTCTTGAAATGATGCAATAGAAGCATCTTCTAAAGTTGATGTGTTGCCGTCGCACGAGATTCCCAGCATGTCATCATCCAACCACTTTGGATTCAGCTCCACAGAAAACTCCATTTCTTCTTCTACCTGTAAATAGTAGCAAAAAGTTTATTACACCTTATGATTTCATTGAGAAACAGTTGAATAAAAAAGGTTTTACAAATACTAACCTTTAGATGGAGAACTCTCCTTGGTGAAGCACAGTTTTGATGTTGGCTTGAAGTAGGAGAAGCCTATAGTTTGGCAGAAATCAACAATAATCATAAATCTAATAAAAAAAATATTTAAAATACACTCAAATGTTCAGTCAAACTAACAGTGAACTACGTTACCTTCTTGTGGGATCCAACAACCTCCGATTCAAAGGGGTTTTGTGGGGCCACAACTGGAACATCAGGTGTACAAAGCAACTTTGGAGGAGAGTGTGACATGGTGGGCGTCACTTTGGTCTCAGCAGTTGGCTCGGTAATCTGCTCATCTGAGGTCTCATATATAGCTGTAGTTAGGATCTTCATCCCATCATCATCACTAAGGTGTGCCTTTTAACAAAATAAATAGGTACACATTAATTATCATCAATTCATTTTGTTAAAGTTAGACTTTATGAAACTCTTTGAATTCCTGCCTTACCCCATCTCTGCTCCACAGGTGCAGTTTACTCATCGGAAACAGCTCAGCAACTGATTTGTATGACACACCTTTAAATGCAGAAAATAAACATAAACTTTAAAAACTATTTAAAACAGTAAGTTACAAATAAAGGCATTTAATTCAGGAATACTTAAAATTTTATATTTTTACAATGCAAAAAGGCTATATGGTCAGTATTTACCCAGTTGCACTGATACTCTGTGGAATTCTTGTCGTAGAAGAGACTGAACCTGAGGATCCACGTCAAGTCTTGGAGGGAAATCCAACACAAACACCTTTAAAAAGATATAAAGCAGGAAATTACTTAGCAGTCCCTAAATAATCTTATAAACATTTACATTTATGGCATTGTTATGAGAACTTTACAGAACACTCAATCATACCCATGCTTTTAAACACTTTGGTAAATGCAGTGCATTGAATTTTTTATTAAAAATCTTAATTGTTTCACTTACAGGTATTTATGGTGCTACATACACTTGTATGTTTGCATTACTAATTTACAGCTTAAATTTTTTGTCATAGACCAACACAAGCGGTTACCTTCGGAAAAAGTGTGCAAACAGTTGCTAGGAGCTTTTCAAACCGTTTCCCAGCTTCACTGACAACAGTCCTTCTCCTCAAAGTGTTGCTTGGAGCTAACAAACAAACTACATCAGGGATACGTGGGATGACCGCATTGAGGAGCTCGGTTCTCAGGTCCAAAGCTGTTCCTCCAGGGACGGCCAAGAAACCAAAGTAAAGACCGTCTGCTTTAATAGGAGCAAATCCATCCACAACAGCCCTAAGATGAGAGTCTCCTACAACAAAGACAAACTAAAAAAAAATACAAAATATAAGTATTATAACACTGCTGATAATTATTGAATCAATTTATGTGTAAAATAAACGTACTTTCTTGTCTTTTGATTCTGGGGGAATGACCAGTCTGCAGGCATTGTTGGCAGAAGAGATCGGCCAAGGTCTATTTCTATGACGGGTTCCTGTTCCTTGACCTTCCAGTCAGGAAACACAAGTAAATATTTTAGTTTATGCTTGTTAATGAACAATATGCAACCAAAGCACAAATGAAGAAGAGAAGAAGAAGGGGTGGGCGATATATCAAATATACACGATGTATTTTAAGTTTTCCTCGGCATGATGGTTAAAATTACTTTATCGCGACCATCGAGTGTAAATTTTCATGGCAAGATTGAGCCGCTGTATTTAATTCACTGCGAGTTCAGTTTTTCCCACACGCTGTGAATGCATCACCCGCTCCTCCTCCAAACCAGAAAGAGTTCTGGCGCACACACAACAACGAACCTATGCGCTTACTTGAGCTGACTAGACAGCGAGAGCTATGGTGACAGCGGGCGTTTCAGGTAAACAAGAAAACGAGTCTGAAGAGAAACAGCACTGGGTCAATAATCTGGCCGTGGTTTGGATTTCACAAGAAGGTCGAACAAAATGCGGTAATTTGCAAAACATGCCGTAACACCATTGCCACAAAAGGTAGCAGGAGCACAAATTAGTTTGACCTAAAAAGTCATCCAGTGCAAAATGAAGTCTTGTAAACTCCACGTGTCGACCCCCCCCCCCCCCACATCGAAGGGAACTTTAACTAAACCAACTCTAAAACTGTTGAAACTTCTTTTGCTAAATCCAATACGACAGGAAAAAAAACGTTTGTGTAAAGTTTCCCAGCACCTAAGAATCAACAGAAATATTTTTGAGATTCTCTGAATCTGTAGCTGCGACTGGTCAGTTGATTTTATAGTCACGATACAAGCTTTTGTTTTTGGGATTGTCACATTTTTAATTATAAATTTTTTTATGACTTAAGCACAAAGAGCACCTTTTATTTCAGGTTTATTTTGTGTCAGATTTTTCCTTGGTGTTCCTTTTGGCTGCTGGGATGTACTGTTTTAAAGTCCAGCGTTGACCACAAGAGCTCTAATGTGAAAATATTGTAATTTGTGAAAAGCTTCTATGAGCAGCTGTGGTTAAAAAATGGCTATAAAACATTTAAATTCATTTTTATCTTGCAATCAATTTTCAAACTAAAAAAATTGACACATTAATTTGAGATATACCAATGCAACTTTAGGCACTGTAGCTAAAAACATTTGTGTTTTAAGGTTATTTGAACATCTCATGATATATAATCTTGTATCGTGATACAGCTCAAAGATATCATGATATTGGATTATCTTCATATCGCCCACACCTAGTCACAATTATCTATGAAACACACATACAAGCCACAAATGTGCTTTCTTGAACTTTGATGTCAACCTCCAGTAGTTTGCGGTCATTCATCCTCTTTTTAGAGGCTTGTACACGACGAAAATTTTTAAGACGAGGCATCTAAAAATAAAGAAAAAAAAGGTTAGCAAACCATAAACTACAACAACTTCACACATTTTAAGCTTTTCTTTACCACACTGAACATTCTACAATACAACATCCTTTTTGTCATATTGTTGTTGTATCAAATATCTCCTGAAATTACTTTGATTACTTTAGAAAACAAAAATATACTCTGATAAATGAGTAAAAGCTGTGAAATAGGACTATGATGTTTATAATTGACAAAAATATCACTGACACAAAGCATAGTTAAAAGAACATAAAACACTTTTTAGATGCAGACTAACAAGCAGGTCTAATTTAATGCAGGTGTTAGTTTAGGGGATGGAAATTTACAGGGTGATTCCATAAGTGTTTCCTCAGAATTGAGTGATTCCAAATTTTGGAATTTATGCTTGGTCTAAAAAAGTAACCGTCAGTAACTACCACATTTTTTTTCTTGATTTCTTTTAGTGTTTCTTAAAGCCAGATAGTTGCCATTTGAAATTACCAGTTTTGTCTCATGTTTGTGATCTGTTTTTTTTCTACAAAATTAAACAACTGAACATCCTGCAAGGTCAGTGATTCCATAATTTTTGCCAGGGGTTGTATATTTATGGTTGTTTTCCTTTGTTAATTAGTGTTTGATGACCAGACATATTGCGCAATGTGTGCTACCTGCTAACTCCCAGTTTCTGGACCTCCAACTACAGACTGAGTGAGAGTATAAATAAATATGGACTAACTTCAGATAGTCTTGAAGTTGTGATTTATACAATAGGATTTAAAATTCTTCTTCTCACGTATAAAGCCCTTAATAATCAAGCTCCATGATATGGGGGACTGGTGGCCTAGTGGTTAGAGCAGCGCGCTTGCCCTCAGAGAAGGATGCAAGTACCCCATTCGATCCCCAGCGCCTGCACTCTGGGTCCCTGAAAAAGACCCTTAACCCCTGATTGCTCCCCGGGCGCCGCACATTGCAGCCCACTGCTCCCCAAGGGTGATGGGTTAAAAGCAGAGAACAAATTTCGTTGTAATGTATGTTTGTAATGTATGTTTCAATGACAATAAAGATGATATTACTTACTTATGATATATCAGAGCTCTGATTACCCCGTATGTTCCTAACAGAGCACTTCGCTCTCAGACTGCAGGTCTGCTGGTGGTTCCTAGAGTCTCTAAAAGTAGAATGGGAGGCAGATCCTTTAGCTATCAGGCTCCTCTCCTGTGGAACCAACTCCCAGTTTTGGTCCGTGAGGCAGACACCCTGTCTACTTTTAAGACTAATCTTAAAACTTTCCTTTTTGACAATGTTACCCATTCATACTGAGCCTGGTTCTGCTGGAAGTTTTTCTTTCCACTGTCGCCTCATGCTTTCTCAGTATGAGGGATTGCTGCAAAGCCATGGACAATGCAGACGACTCCCCCTGTGGCTCTACGCTTCTTCAGGAGGAGTGAATGCTGCTTGTCGACACTTGATGCAATCAACTGGTTTCCCTTAGAGAGGAAACTTTTTAACCAAATCTGTGTAATCTGATTGAATTTGACTTTGGAAAGTGCCTTAAGATGACATGTTTCATGAATTGGCACTATTTAAATAAAATTGAATGAACTGAATAGATGACGAGCAAATAAACACCCTACTCTGTTACAGGAAAGGAGCGTGTACTGTGTTACTATACCACTGAACAGGTATCTTGTCTGTTGTATTTTAACAGATCCAGTGTAACAGCTGTGACAGATGGTTCCATTCCCTGTGCCTTGACATTAAGAGCACAGAATATGAAAATGCAAACAAAGGCAGCTGGAACTATCAATTGCACAATTAATATGCAAACGTTGCACACGGTTCAACAATGTTCAAAATAAATACTCTAGTTCAGGGACGTGCAGAGGGGGGGGGGCGGAGGGGGCTTGAGCACCTGCCCCTTTGCTCCTTGGTGCCCAAAGTGCCCTTTTGTCAGTTTTTTTTTTTTTTTTTTTTTTTTTTATGTGTGCGTGTTTGTTGGTGTGTGTGTGTGCATGGTGCATGTCCAAAAGAATAATAATAATAATAAAAATACATGATCCACATAACGTACCCTCACTCTGCCCTACTTTTTCTCTCACAGCTCCCAGCTAGCGTGGGGCCAGCTCCGCTGCCTCACGCTGGCCAGTCTGTCCTGCCCTCAGTGGTCCTGCCCCTTTAAATCTGCAGCACACTTGACTGTGCTCTGTGCTGTATAACTCCACTGTCATTGGTTATACTGCTTTAAATCCCGCCTTCCCTCTTTCTGATTGGCTGTTTTCTAGTCTGTCCGTGTGCGTGCTTGCTTGGAGCGGAGATTTCAGTTTTACAGTTATCATACAGGAATACTGTGGTTACCACAATTAATCCTAGGCTACGGAACTAGTCCCAGTTAAGAAACTAATTATCTGCAGTAAAATAGGTGAAAGCTGCTGAGTGCAGTTCTGTAAAGAAGCAGGCGAGAGAGTTTTGATTTATGGAACTTGAGAAATGTAAGTAACCAACGTTAGCATCTCAAAATAGCATCTAATTCTGAAGTATAATGCATTTATCAACAGAAACCTAATCTGTTTTATAAAACTAAATATTTTGTGCCAGGCTGGAGTTCTGAAGCCGGCTGGAAAGATGGAAAAGCAAAGACTGTAGACTATTAAAAATTCTGATTCTTAGCCACAGCTGCCTGAAAAAGAAAAGGTGAGGGTTTCCCTTTTACCAATATTTCGTTGCTATTATTGTTTAATTTTTTTGTTGACCCTCTGATGCAGTTCAGGTATAAATAGCAGGTGATATTTCTTTTATATGATATACAACACAACAACACTATATGCTGCCTAAACAACTGCTATATTTTGTTTAGACTTTTACTTATTTATAATAGCGTAATTAGGATTTCACAAAATGATAGTGCTATTTATTTCACTATTTCTACTTCTAGAATTAGAATTACGACAAATACAACCGAGGAACACTATTTACATTGCTTTTATTGTACAAAGATTTCCACACTGTCTATTAGTAAATTAGTGCAAACCAGGGGCGGAGCTAGACATTCTCATCATCAGGGACTTAATCCATAAAATATTACTTCATTACGAGGGTAATTTGGTACACCAAAAAAGTAAAAAGTATTTAATCTGTTGATATGGTCGTAAAATTAATTTAATATAGGCCTTAACATATCTTAAAGTTTTATCTGCTGTTCTTTATTAGTCTTACTAGTATATACCAATAGTATGTGGTTCTCATTTGAGTGATGAAATGGACAACCACTCATGAAACAATTCAGTTTTGGTGTCACCAATCTTACTCAAAGTACAGTATTGGGTCCTCCATGCTCCTTATGTATTAAGATTTATTGCACATTTAAACATCGACAACTCACTATTGTTAGGGAAATAATTTAATTGTCTGAGAAGATGTAGGTAAGGAGAAGCTGTTATCTACTCTTCAGATATATGATGTAAGAAATGTGTTTGGAATGTTGCAGATGGTAAAAATTGATAGGTCTCTGTTGCTGGTAAGTTCAAATGCAAACTTTTTCAAAGTGGGAAAAAAGTCTCAATTCAACGTTCATCAGATCGGGCGCTGCTTTATAATTTATAATAATAATAGAACTTTATTGATCTCACAATGGAGAAATTCACTTCTGCATCTTTACCCATCCCCTTGGTGAGCAGTGGGCTGCCAGTGTGCGGGGCCAGGGGAGCAATCGGGGTTAAGTGTCTTGCTCAGGGACCCAGAATGGTAGTCTGTGGGAGTTGAACTCAGAATCTCTGGGACCCAAGCTCAATGCTCTAACCACTAGGCCACCAGATTAACAAAAACATCTAGTGTGTGTCGTGCTTATAAAATTTGCATAAATGTAGTAAGAAATACTGCTTTTCTCTTTAGACAGAAGAAACGCGCCCTGACGCTCAAGTCAAGCATAAAGAAATAGTAGCATGCATACTGCGTAGGACCAATGATGTCAGAGCAATGAAGTGTCCCTAGGGTTAAAGTTCAAATCAAAGTTCAAATCAAACCTACGCCCTTGATTCCATGTTACATTCTTTATAGTATGGGTTGGTACATTTCAGCCGGATGTATAGCAAGGTATGTTTCTGTATCGTGTTTTAAATCCGTGCCCCATGTGCCCTCTTTTAACTTTGAGCACCTGCCCCTCCAACGGTCTCTGCACGTCCCTGCTCTAGTTATATATTGTCAATAAAACTGTACTTTGTTTCAACAACATCAAGGCTGCGCCTCATCAAGCTGATATAGAAGGATTTCACACATAATTGGAGTCAGTGGGTCACATGACCTGGAAGCTATTGAAGAAAAGTCCCAATTTTTGTCTTTAAAACGATCTTTAAAAAATGAAAATAGCTTAAATTAGAATAGAAACAGGTGTGCCTTACAGATTTTATCAATTGGTGTGATTTTATATTAGTTTCGTCTTAGCTGGTCATAAGACAAGGAATTTATTTATTTTTGTTTCTGAAGAGTGTTTGGTTAAAGATCTGGGAGGAGGGAGCAGCTGAGAGACACTGGCCGAAATTTAAGTCACCCAATCGGATCAACCGTGAGCTTTATCTCGCTGACTCCGCGGAGCCTGGATATCCAACTTCACCTCGGTGAGGGGAGCATTGTTTACCAGGCCTACGCGCGTTTTTGTGGCGGGGAGATTTTTGGAATGAGGCACGGACCCCAAAAAGCCCACCATACCTGCCTACGTATCAGAAAGAGAATATCTAAGCAACAATGCATTAGTCATTTTTCTCTCTTTAAACAGTTCGTTTCAACCTGCGAGATTTTTACATTAAAACTGCAGCAAAAAGGCCGAACGTAGATGAAAGTCCTGCATTACGTCACAGCTGCGCAGTTTAATATTGATCAAATTCACTTACCTTTACAACTGTTCCACGTTCTTTAAAGAACCTTGAGTAATGCTCCTTATAGTAATGTTTTTTCTTATCCTTAAGGTTGGATAACAACTCAATGGCGAGAGCAGGTCATTGCTAACTATTGACCACAATAACACGGCAGTGAAGTGACGGTTTGCTTCCGGGTTTCTTCTTCTTGTTGTCCTTTATGGCGGTTGGCAAACAACTTCTGGTGCATTACCGCCACTAACTGAAATGGAGTTTGGAACGGGATTGAACTAATCCATAATCCTACTATTATTACAAAAAACAAATCCTATTTATTGAATTGGTCTTTTTAAGAAATCTCAATAGTAAATATTGACCATTTGATTTAGTGTCCATTATGTCTAAAAGGTATTTTATGTTTAACTTTAATTTACTGTTTTCTAATTAATTTACCAATTTATCTCTTTTAATAACATATTTAGTGCAAAATTATATAACGTGCTCCACACATTTAGAGCTTTTTATAAGTTTTCTGGGATGGTTAATATTGTGACCTCTTGCTGAGGACAGGTAAAATAAGATGGACTTTCTAAACAAATAACATACATTTAAAGAAATTTTCCCCTACTAAGATAAAAAAGTTTATTCTTAAAATCCGATAGATATATACAATTCCTTTAGATTTAACTTTGTAAGTATGTCAATCATAATGAACTTATTATTTTTTGCTATACATTAGACTTCTCTATGTGGGACATCAAGAATCAGTGATATATCAAAATCGAATAAGAAATACTATATATATATATATATATGTAATGGTTTTCAAGTGTTTAACCCACATGCAGATACGAATGGAAGACAAAGCACACTTTTAAGATGTTTATTTAAGTTTCAGGCTACAGGGGATCGATAGCTGGAGGATTAATCGAGGTCTAAATGTTAGAGCTGGAGTAACTGCGGAAGAAAGAGGAAATTAATACGAGAGATCAAACCAGGGGAAATATACCAGAAGCCGTGCCGCTTACCATTTAGTCGAGCTAAACCTAACTGGGAGAGTAGTGTTGGGGGAACTCTGTGAGCGAAGCTCTCGATGGATGAGAGGTGGCTAGCTGCTGGAGGGCGGAACAATGGTAAGCTGGCGAGGGATCCGGAGCGCACCACAGCAGACAGGAGGGACAGATGGAATGACCAGAGTGAGTGAACCAGCGGAATCCAGGGAAGGGGTCTCAGGCCCGGCTTGTTAACACCAAGGGAGTACGAGTGGAGTGGCAGAGCAATATCTGAGCGTCGGGGACTCTTGAGGTGCTGGTTCTTTGAGTGAGATGTCGAGGCGGGTGAGTAATCCAAAAACATAAACTAGAGAAACAAGAGACTCAACGTTAGTCAAAGGTTCAGGATACAAAAAAAGGACTTACAGGTACAGGTTTCAGGATCAGGGCATTTCTGCAATTTTGAAGATATTAAAAGAGGGACAGACTCTTTAAGTTTTGATACAGCATTTTCCAATAAAGATCTACTAGAATGGAACCCTCTTTTGGGGGTGGAGAACACAGGTAGATTAAACTCAAATGGACAGGACAGGGTTGTGAGGAAATACTGTTAATTCTTCCCAATCAATGCCATATGTTAGCACAAGGTCTAAAGTATGAAGCCAAGAGTGCATCAGTTTATGCACATTTTGAGCAAAGCCAATTGATTCCAGGATCGTTTTAAAGGCTACACTAAGATTATCACATTCTATGTCAACATGGATGTTGAAATTCCCCACTATAATAACCTTGTCGGTGTTTAACACCAAATCAGACAAGAAGTCTGACAGCTGATCCAAAACTGAGTGTAAGGGCCTGGTGGACGATACAAAACAACAAACAGAAGAGGTTTTATTGCAATTTGGATGAGGGAAACTGAGTGTTAAATGTTCAAAAGAACTGTAGTTATTAGTTGGCCTGGGATTAATTAATAAATTAGACTGAAAGATGGTTGCCACTCCTCCTCCTCTTCCCACAGATCTGGGAATATGGACGTTTACCGGAGGAAGTCGACTAATTTATACTAACGTAGTCCTCTTGTAGCCAGGATTCTGTGAGACAAAATAAATCAATGTGGTTATCGGAAATCAATTCATTAACAAACAAACAAAATCTTTGGAGGGAGAGACCTTATATTTAATAGACCACATTTAATAGTTTTATTTTTTGGTTCAAGGTGAGCCGTATTGATTTTTATCAGATTTTTATGATTTTTTCCTTTTAGATCAGGTTTTGATCTATTCAGTTTTGGCCATGGGAAAGACAGTGTCTCAATAGGATAATGGGTGGGTAACAGTTGTTATGCAATAATAAGGCCATGATGAATAATTGATCTCAGATTGAATTCTGAGACAATTGCATGGACAGGGTAACAAAGGAATCCACTCCTGCTGTAACCTAAGACTCCTATTATGGCTCCTTCGCACAGCAGGAGGCCAGCTGGGGACCATTCCCCACTGACAAGTGAGAAGCACACATTCTTCTCTTAAAGCGGGCTCACATTCCTCCAAACCCTTCTCCACTTCTCAACACGCTGCTCTGGGGCTCCCAAGAATGGGGGGGTCCTCTTCACCTAAGCAGCCATGTGACTGGAGACCCTTTTCAGTCACTTCACTTGCTCCGCATATCCATCTGGAAACCTTCCGTTGAAGTAATTTTGGGAAGGGGCGAAAATACTGGTTAGCTGATTGGCCTATGTTGGTGATAGACGGGCCAAATAAACCAATCAGATTCGTCGTCGCTCGTAACAGAGCGACGACGAAAACACAACCACAAGCCAAGCTACTCTTGCTGCTGCAGGTAAAGGCTCGTTAGCTCAGCAAAGAAATACTCTGTAATTCCGATAAAACTTGCTCGATAGCCACGCTAACGCTAGTTTCATCGGCTGAAGCCGCCATGTTCTTTAGACTGAACTGACGCGCTTCCCGTTGCGTCACACCTCAACCCGCCTCAAAGCCAACGCTGATTGGACGTTCGTTTGGTGAACGGCTCCAAATTTTCTTTAACGGAGAGTAGCCAGACTGATCTGCGAGTGAAACCTTGAAAGCTCGCGAGATCAGTATGGTCTCACGAGGCTATGTAAATAGTTCTTTAGCTTAGCTTCTTTTTATCTTCATTTGCTTAGTAGTTTACTTAAGTTTCACTAGCCTAGTAAAGAGGATTTACTGATTGAAATATTGTGTTAAATCAGCATTACATAGTGATGTTCTCTGCATCTTAATTTTATTTCTGTTATTAAATTCTTGTACTTGAAAAGAAGTTTCTCACTCCTTTATTCTATGTGTGTGCAGGTTTTGCTGTTAAAAGATCGCTAGTGCTCAAATTCATCCCTTTCAACCAATGTCTTGATATCAGCGTAAGAGCTGATTATCACCTGACAATAATTAACAGACAGAGGGTTATCTAATAAACATTAAATAACTTTAAACTGTGCGTAATGGCACAACACAGTACAGAAGCTGCAGAGAGGTGTGTTAAACTAAGGCTCTGCTTCCTGGTCTGGACCCTGGGTTGTCAGCATTTAGGAGAACTAATAAATCCGGCCAGATTCCTAGAAAGAAGAGCAGCACCATCCAAAGTGGGATGGATGCCGTCTCTCCGGATCAGACCAGGTTTTCCCCAGAAAGTTCACCAGTTATCAATGTAGCCCACGTCGTTTTCAGGATACCACCTAGACAACCAGCGGTTGAATGACTACATGCGGCTAAACATGTCATCACTGGTCAGATCAGGCAGGGGACCAGAGAAAATTATGGCAGATGTGAGTCTAAGTCAGTGTGTTGTTTAAATGTACAAAAAGCAAACTTGCATTGTTGTTTTTTATAGTGGAGATACGGTTAGCTTAGTGGACTTTTTGTATTGATTACTCTTTATTTTGCGCATAATTTTTTTGTTCAGTAAGGTGTTTTGGACCAAATTGTACAATTACTCATCGCAATCTGTCTTCTTCAAACAGGTACAGGTTAACTAGGCAAGGAACATTTATTTGTATAGCACAGGTTAGTACAGAGACAATGCAAAGTGCTTTACATGATTAAAATATAGGAAAATACAACAGAATAAAAGCAAGTAGGAATAAAATGTAGAAACAAAATAGAACATTAAAAACAGTTGAATTAAAAAAAGTTGAACTAATGCTGTTTCAGTAGAACAGTGTAATTAGAACAGTCAAAGATAATCCTAAACAAATGTGTTTTTAATCTAGAATTAAAGGAACTCAGGCTTTCCGCACTTTTACAGTTTTCTGGAATTTTGTTCCAGATCAGTGGAGCATAGGAACTAAATGCTGGTTCTCCATGTCTGGTTCTGGTTCTAGGTATACAGAGCAGGCTGGAGTCAGAAGACCTGAGTGGTCTGGATGGTTGATGCACTGATAACAAGTCTGTGATGTATTTAGGTGCTAAGCCATTCAGGGATTTATAGACTAACAGAAGGATTTTAAAGTCTATTCTCTGAGATACAGGGAGCCAGTGGAAGGACTTCAGAACCGGGTCAATGTTCTCTACGTTCTTAGTCTTAGTGAGGACACGGGCAGCAGGTTCTGGATCAGCTGCAGCTGTCTGATCCACTTTTTAGGCAGACCTGTGAAAACACCGTTGCAGTGATCAGTTCTACTAAAGATAAACGCATGGATTAGTTTTCCAGATCCTTCTGAGTCATTAGTCCTTTAATCCTAGAAATGTTCTTCAGGTGATAGAAAGCCGACCTTGTAATTGTCTTTAGATGCTTTTGGAGGTTCAGGTCTGAGTCCATCACTACTCCCAGGTTTCAGGCCTGATCAGTGATTTCTAGCTGAAGTGACTGAAGCTGTGTGCTAACTTTTGATCTCTCCTCTTTTGGTCCATAAATTATTACTTCTGTTTTGTTTTTATTCAGTTTAATAAATATATGACACATCCATGCATTGTTATGTATTAACATAACAATGCATATATTACATTAATGTATTAATTAATGTAGTCTATGTTGGTTATATTTAGGTTTATGTTGTTACTATTGTTATTTTCTAACAAAGGTGGCTGGATGTTATCTTTTTTATTAATTTAAAAGCAAACAATGTAATTAAATTATCTGTCCAACACCTGCATGTAGGTGTTGGACAGATAATGTAATGCTGCTTCAGAAGAAAGGTGTTTTGGACCAAATTGTGCAATTACTCATTGCAGTCTGTCTTTTTCAAACAGAGAGAGATTAAAGGAGAAGTCCGGTCAAAATCAAAATTCAAACAGCTGAAAGTACTTTAAATATAAAATTATTACATACTGTCCAATAAATGATGAGCTTTTTTAATTAAGAGTAATTTTCATTTGAAGGTCCTTTTATGGTGGCAACCATCTTGGTGAAGAACAGTACTGCCACCTCCCAGTTTGTGACGTCAGGTCGCTGATCGGCTGTAGAGCAGGTCTCTATGCCCCATCTGTCCCCTTGTAAATAAAAATCCGTTTTCATGCTCAAGAGCCAGCTGGGTCGTGACCGAAAGAATGAGATGCTAATTTAATGTACTGTAATGGTCAGAAGATGTATTTACCCAGTTCCCATTTAAAAAGAATGCTAAACACACTATGAAATCATAGATAAACTTGGAAACTCGGGTTAGACACACCACCATCCACTTATCCCAGTTTAGATGGTAGCTTAGTTGACATATCTGCATAAACTAATAAAACATTAATTTTATCTCTTTAAAAAATCTGAATATGTATTATTAAGTGTACATAGATCAGTGGGACATTTTATCTTTTGCTGCTTCTACCTGTGGACTAATGTAGTAAATTGTTTGTTTAATTAATAATGGGATATTCTCGGGTTTTGATGCTAAAAATAGGAGAAAAAGCTAACTTGGTTAAATGTCTTCTGTTCAAGATCTATCATATTTAGAATCTTCACCTTAAGTTACACAGGCATACATGATGTAAATAATTTGCCTGAGTTTTATGCTGTATAATTTCCTAGTCGTGCTATTGAATCTTTAGTGAATGCACTGCAGGGTCAGAGCTGTCCATGGGGTAGAGATTGTTGAAATGAAAAAAAAAACAAAACAGCCAAAACAAAATAAAAATAAATAAATAAATAAATTATTTTACCTTTCAGATAGAGCTTTAGTAGATGTTTCATTATGTTTTTCAAGTTTCAGAAAATAAATTGAAAACCTGTATCCTTTTCCTGATGCTTCATAATCATACATTACGTTTTTGTTAATAACATCAAAAAAAAAAGAGAAAAAAAAAGATATTGTTGAAATGGCCCAATACAGGTTCACCGTGTGTGAAAAACAGATGGAGGAAGTTTCATTCCTGGAAAAAGTGTCCACAATCAAAGGTTTCATGCTTCTGCCTGTCTTTCAGATATAATTACAGAAAGATATTGACTGTAACCACATTGATAATTTATTATCTGATAAGTCTTAGAAGTTAAACATAATTATGATATTTTGTGTGTCGGATTGAACGGCTATGGCGTGATGTCAGAACTTGTGTGACCTCAAAATACT
The DNA here is from genome assembly GCF_011125445.2 of Fundulus heteroclitus. NCBI lineage: Eukaryota > Metazoa > Chordata > Actinopteri > Cyprinodontiformes > Fundulidae > Fundulus > Fundulus heteroclitus. The sequence continues at coordinate 28,358 of NW_023396979.1, forward strand.
ACAGCCCACTACACAACCTAGAGACTGATCACCTTCTTGATATTTCGTTAGTTTCATGATTAGGAAGAAGGGACGGATTTGGCCTTTATCTTTTCCATTTCTGTACTGTGACTGTATCACAGAACAGAAATGGCTACTGTGATACCTGTGGGAAACACTGAGGCCTCATTTATTTCTATCTGTTAGTGTATTATCTCAAGCTAAAGTGATGGGGTAAACACTGTTGTCTCTTAGCAGGGAGATTTATAGTTTCAGCCTCAGCTAGGAGTTTACATTGTTAGGTTACATGTTGCCCTTTATTTTCCTTCTACTGTCCAAATTCACGCATGTTATTTTCATTGTTATTTAAAAATTATTTCTAGCAGGGAAGGTGAATTGTGATTTCACTCTGAATTGCTTAAAACCTTATTCCTGATTGCAGCTGTGATCTGCTTTTAATCCCATCATAAAATAAATGTGTGTTCCAAACTAATGTTCATATCCCTTGCTCCAATCTTACTGTAACTCTTACAGGGTATAATGTGACAGACATTTCGAGGGACTTTCCTTAAACAAAAACCTTTGAGTAGAATGTGTCATTTTAGGTCACATAATTTAACACAATACTTATTGTAATACTTATTTGTGCAGTAAGTGCTGAATTTTCTTGTTTTTGTTTTAAAAAGGACGTCCAAGAGCCTGACACTGACTGGGACGTTGCTGCTGAGTATGATGGACATGTGGATGGTACAGTATTGTCCAGTGGTCCCTGAATGTCCATCTCCACTTAATGATCAGCAACCTTATAGTCTTATAGACTTTTTAATTGTTAACTTAACGGATCTGGGTGCTCGTTTCAGAGATAGACTTACCACTGGGTAAAACTAGGTGGTTGCCTAGGGCCCCCAAGTACCTAGCGACTGCATAAAACTAATTTTATAAAAATGTGTTTAATATAGATATTATTTTTAGCACATATTTTGTTTTTGCTAAAATCCCTTAAAAGTGGTTATTGTAATATTTGTCTTGGGATCCACCCTTGAGTTTCTACTACATTGGATCATCCATCTTACTGAGCAAATCAGCGGGACCCAGAAGACAGCACGACATATAAAAAACAGAAAAGCAGAGTGGACTAGCGTTATGTCTGAACCCTCTATGGGAGCTTCCACCTGGTTTGTATCATGATGAGAAAATAATCTTGTCCTTAACTCCACATAAGATAGAGTTATAGCGTTTGATCAATTTATTAAATTTAGGTGAACTACTTAAAAGGTCCTTCAGACCAAAACATTGTTTAAAATTCCTGCAGCCAGTTCAATTCTACATGGAGACAGAAAGTGTTGCAAAATATAACATGCAGCTCTGAGTTTTTTAAATTATGCACTGTTGATAAGAAAAAAATATCACAAGCAATCACAAATGTACTACTAATTAGTTAGCCATTTTATCTTTCTGTGCATGTAAGATAAAGAAAAACAAAGTATTGACACTTATGGATGACGAGCTGTCAGTCAAAGGCTTCCTGACACTACTTCCTGTGTGATCGTGTCTGCAAGACCCAATCAGGAGGAGGCTTAGAGAAGAGGGTTTGTCTCCGCCCAACCTGTCAAAACACATTTCCTTTCGCACAAGGAGAAAATGAGTCCGAGCGCAGAGACGCTTTAGAGGGCGCAACCGTCCTCCAGCACGGCCGCTAGATAGCAAATCATGCGCGCGGTGAGATCCAGAGCGCGCGCGGGAGGAGCTGGCGTGCGCAGAGAGCGATTTTCTCCTCTCGAAGCAGCAGTTTCTCGTGCGGCGGTAGATAAACCATGCGCAGAAGTAGTTTAACATACATGTGAATATGTTTATTTTGCTCGCGGAAGGTTTGACATAAATGTGACGCCATAACCAGTACCCTGTGAGTAGACTACACGTTAGCTGCAGTGCTACATTATTCCTGCTTTAACTCTGAGATTTTACTGCTGCAATGGGTTCTCCATTTTAATACTTCCTTGCAGGCTGCAGTCCTCGGACCTGATGGCATCCCAGGCTGGGATAAGGTGCAGGATTTGACCGAGTACTTGGTGTCCCTGCGTCAGGCTCTCTACCTGGACGAGCAGCAGGTCAAAGGTCATTCGCCCCTGGACCACTCTTCCTGATGGAGACCAGAGGATTTATTATGAGCCCAAACACCAAGCCAAGCTGGCCCACGGCCGCTTTAAGGCCCCTAAGAACACGGGCGTCACAACGGCTGTGGAAAGCGTGAAGAGGAGCCTGATTGGTCCTCCTGGGGGACCGGCTCATTGGCTCTGAGATGTTTGTACTATGTCTGCTCTGGTCAGCCAAAGTAGCAGAGTGTGAGAAGAAGGCAGACAGAATAAGAAGGACACAGGAGCTGAGGGCAGACAGGGGGCCAGGCTGCAGCCTAGCCAGGGGTGTGATTACTTTGTCTCTGCTCTGGTTCTCAATAAAATGCTGAAACTCAATGGAATCAATGTTTCCTTTTATTCAGTAAGTAACTGGCGGTAATGGTGATGCTTCGGTGTGCGAGTTTGCTAAAACAATGTCGGACTCCGTAATTTTCTCTGGTACCCTGCCTGATCTGACCAGTGATGACATGTTTAGCCGCATGTCATCATTCAATCGCTGGTTGTCTAGGTGGTGTCCTAAAAACGATGTGGGCTACATTGATAACTGGCGAACTTTCTGGGGAAAACCTGGTCTGATCCGGAGAGACGGCATCCATCCCACTTTGGGTGGTGCAGCTCTTCTTTCTAGGAATCTGGCCGGATTTATTAGTTCTCCTAAATGCTGACAACCCAGGGTCCAGACCAGGAAACAGAGCCGTAGTTTAACACACCTCTCTGCAGCTTCTGTACTGTTACCCACCCATTATCCTATTGAGACGTCTTTCCCACGGCCAAAACTGAATAGATCAAAAACTGATCTAAGAGGAACGAATCATAAAAATCTAATAAAAATCAATACGGCTCACCTCTAACCAAAAAATAAAACTATTAAATGTGGTCTATTAAATATAAGGTCTCTCCCTCCAAAGACTTTGTTAGGCAATGAATTGATTTCTGATCATCAGATTGATTTATCTTGTCTCACAGAAACTTGGTTACAAGAGGACTACGTTAGTATAAATGAGTCAACTCCCTCCAGTTCTTTAAACTTCCATATTCCCAGATCTGTGGGAAGAGGAGGAGGAGTGGCAACCATCTTTCAGTCTGATTTATTAATTAATCCCAGGCCGATTAACAACTACAGTTCTTTTGAACATTTAACCCTCAGTTTCCCTCATCCGAATTGCAAAGCAATAAAACCTCTTCTGTTTGTTGTTTTGTATCGTCCACCAGGCCCTTACACTCAGTTTTTGGATCAGTTGTAAAACTTCTTATCTGATTTAGTGTTAAACACTCACAGGGTTATTATAGTGGGTGATTTTAACATTCATGTTGACACAGAATGTGATAACCTTAGTGTAGCCTTTAAAACTATCATAGATTCAATTGGTTTTGCTCAAAATGTGCATAAACAGGCGCACTGTTGGCTTCATACTTTAGACCTTGTGCTGAACAGTTTTTCCTCACAACCCTGTCCAATCTGTACATTTTTAATAACATTTGAATTTAATCTACCTGTGTTCTCCACCCCCAAAAGAGGGTTCCATTATAGTAGGTCTTTATCGGAAAATGCTGTATCAAACTTTAAAGAGTCTGTCCCCCTTTTAATATCCTCAGTATTGCAGAAATGCCCTGTAGATGGCAGCAATGGTGTTTCTTCCCATTGTTATAAGAATTATTATTCTGAAGTCACTATGGCCTCACACCACTCGGACAGAGGAGGCCTGGAGACCTGATGTCTGTGTATAAGATCCACTGTTTTCTGATTGCAAGGCCAAATGCTGCAGCTGCTGAGGGATACTGATTGTTTACGATAGACTGTCTTTGTTTTGTCTCATGGGAAGTCCACGGTGCAGTATTAGGGGAAGCCCGAAAAGCGACACAGACAGAAACAGGGGCAGACGCTAGGCTGCAGACGCTAGGCTGCAGCCGCGCGGTGCGAATACTTTGTCCATGTGTTGCTCTGCTCTGTTTCTCAATAAAAGTGCTGGAACGTCATACCACCGTCTCGTCATTTAGTAAAGATGGGAACTCAGTTACTACTGCTTAGAATTCCACCCAAAACTCCCATAACAATTTGGCGTCACGAACAGGATGCTTTTTTTTCTTTCTTTCTTTTGGAGGTGTTTTGAACAAAGTTTCAAAGGAAAGGGGAAGAATAGAAACCTTCCCAGGATCAGAGAAAAAATAGGGAACAACATCACGTTAAAGGGACACTAAGGGGACCAGGGTTTTAACTGCATGCTATTAACACTCTGTTTTTCTCTGAGTTATTGCTTTCAGATTAAAGGAGACGCCACCTTTCTGCCAACAGAAGACTCTGAAAAGACAGTGCTAGCAGTGCGGTAAGGAGTTATAATCAGATTTGGACACTAAATTATACTTAGTTTTAACCAAGTTATGCCAGATCTTCCAGCAGGAAAGGTGGTGTCTTAAAAATGTTTGTTGCTTTCTGCTATTAACAGCTCTATCTTTCTGCTTCTTTTTCTTTGCAAATAAACCTGGTCAATATGATAGGATTGTGCTAACATAGAGATTTAGTCTCATTTTAGACATTCTCAGATGCGAGAGAATGCAGAAACAGTGCCGCAGTGCCATGGGGGCTGATCCTTGGGACAAGGACTAAAGGTGATGTCATTGACTTCAGCCTGATCCAGTTTTGAGTTTTATTTTGTCAGAGACAAAGTTTGATTTATTTTTTTCTATCCTTTTGTTTCTTTTATGTTTGTCATGTTAGAGGGAACACTGTAGTTAAAATGTTTGTGACTGTTTTGCTGTAATTTCTTTTCAACCTATGGAGCGTTTTCTTTGGCAAAAAATGCTGGCAGAATTCATTCTGTTTGCAGGCGTGAGGACTGGAGGATGGACTCTTGATGAGAAGGAGAATGTTGGGCTGCTGAATTTAGACATTGGACTGAAAATGGACATTGAAGGACTATGACTGAGGCATCGGACAACCTTCGACAACAAACACAGATGAGTTCTGCAGACACGACTTCATGCATTTCACTTCAGATTTTGTTGTACACAATTAAAACAAAACACACATTACGAAACACATTAAGATTATGTAAAGGTGAAAACTTTTAAAGAAGCACCTTGATGGAATCATGGAGCAACTTAATAAATTAAGTGGGTATTATATCAACAGTTAAATAAATAAATGAATGAATTAGTTTTCACTATATAGGTAGAGTAATCTGAACTTTTAAATAGCATTTCATTTAATAAACATCTTAAGAGTAAGCTGATTTCTGCTACTCTGGCAGGCTTCAATAAAACGCAAAGAAAAAGGGTTACTGGCTAAAATGGGTAATGTTGCAATAAAATTAGCATAATGACACATCCTACTAACTAACATGGGTAAATTTAGGATTAAAGCATCAGGGTACAATGGTTACAATATTTATGGAGATTTAATATCTTTCAACTAGAACACAAATAACTCAAAAGTCTTTTTAACCAGTTAACCCGTTAACCTGAGGGCTTTTAGATCAGGATAATTTAATGGTTATCGTCTTACATGCAGAAAAATAGTAAGATTATTTTAATTAGATTAGATTATGGGGACATTTTGGATCTGGTCAGGATGGTTGGGGGGCTGTGATGATAAAAGGGTAACAGCTTGAAGGTGATATCAATGAATGAAGGTTTTCTCTGAGGAACATCAAAGCAGCAAATACATCCCACATTGGAACTCCTGTTGTGTAAAGAACATCTTGAATGGGACATAAGGTGAGATCCTTACAATGAGAGACATTCCACACAGGGGGGTGTGGAGACCACTTGGGCATGGCACCCAGGACGAGCTGCTGTGGACTTGACACAGCTGGTGGAACCAGAGGGACGACAAGGTGGTCCCACATGTCATCTGACACCTTACACTGACTGTAAAGGGTTCTGGGTTTTCAGGGTTGCTGAAAACAGAAAGCTTCAGAGAACCTTAACCCTTCCTGACCAGGCACTCAGAATACATAGATCATAGATCAGATTGCAGAGGCCTAGACAAATAGGAACGCGGAGACGCGTTCTTCCAAGAACTTCTTAATCAAAGTCCTTAATCCTCAGTTTAAGAAGATAAATAAATAAATAATGACAATATACACAATGTAAGGTTTACTTTATTTTAGGATTAATTTGGGAATTAATTCTGATTTGCTTAAGTAGCTTTGGTTGTTCAACAATGTTAGAACATTTTCAAAAAACTCCTGTTCTCTCCTGCTCTCTGCTTTGTTTTGTGTTGTAGAACCTTGGCATCCTTGAACAGTAACAGCATGGTATAAATATTTTGTCTTTTCTGTGCAGAACAGCACCTCACTTAAAAAAAAAGTAGAGAGAGAGGGAAAAGCTTTCACATGGAAAGGCTTTCTTTTTCTCAGTTGGGTTTTCAAAATAAAATGGGAAATGTCATGAAACAAATATGTTGATGAAATTATGTTGCAGAGAACTTCAACTGTCAGACAACAACATGTAAGACACACATTAAAAGCATTCTGTTAAGAATTATTATGAATTTACTGCATATACATTTGAACTTAAAGATTACTATTTTAATTAATAATTAAATTGCAGAATTCTGAAAGATAAATAATTGTGGACAGAAATATCTTGAATGTGAAAGTGCTTGGAGAATGTTTTAATAAATGACACATGAAAGGGGTTTTGATAAGAACACTAATTACACCTTGTTTCTGTTCTCTAGTGGGAACAAGGACTCGTGTCTGCAGACCATCTTCACAAAGTGTTTATTAGGGAGAAATGCAAAATAAAATGCTCAGTGCCCATCCAGAACTGAACGCTTATTACCATCCAGCTCAATCGTCCAGCCTGCGAGGAGGAACCAAGAAGAGGACTGGGGATGAAGAAGCCAGAGAACTCTGTTTCCTTATTCTTCAACGGGAGGAGTTGCCTGAAGAGACCCTAAGTGCGATTAGATTATTTTCTGCCTTGTGCCTGAAGGCTTTCTTAACTTTGCGTTCTTGACGTTTAGAACTCTTCTCATATATTGTGTTGCTGTTTGTTTAACTGCTCTGTTCCACTGACTCAAATGTTTGATTTTTTTGTGTTATGAGATCTACACTTTAATGTTACATCACGTTGATCAATATGGTTTTATGGGGTAAAAAATGGAAACTGTTTGCTTCAGACACACAAGGATCTATGGTTTATGCACCTTTTGATTTGATATAGGAAGAACCAGGATCGGATTGGCTCTAAAGATCCTTTAATATTAGCTGGTAATGATAACACTTAGATTCAATACAGGGTTTTCAGGCTCAGATTGGCCGAGAGCAGATCTCCCTGGGAGGGGGCCTTGCAGTTTTTACTACCCCCTAGGGGTAGCTTTTTCTGTTGTTCCCCTGCCCGCACTGAACCTCTCCTGCCTTTGCTCCTGGTGTTGTAAGTTTGGAGTGGTGGATTATTGTCCATCGTAGGGGTGAGTGGAGAAAGGAGTAGGAGGGTATTCAGGGTGGGTGAAGAGTAGACGGATTCGACCTTGGTTACTGAACAGGTTTAGCCTACCATAGTCTAATGTAATTTTAAAATAATGTGCGCATAGGTACCTAAAACAGGCCTTACCTAATTAGATGAATCCTAAATTGTGGACAAAAGCTAAATCTTTGATCTTGTGTGTTAAAGCTCTATGAAGCATTCATGTTGATCTGTACTAAAAGTTCCAGCACTACCCGGTTCCAACACGGGAACTCTTTGGGTCCCACTTTACGAGTTTACAGAAATGGTTCCTCTGTGCTTTGTTCACATTTTCAAGTGATGGGTCATCTTGTTTTGTCTTGATGCTGACGACGCCATCATCAAAAAAAAAAAAAAAAAAAAAAAAAAAAAGAGAGGAATGTTATAAGAATTATTATTCTGAAGTCACTATGGCCTCACACCACTCAGACAGAGGAGGCCTGGAGACCTGATGTCTGTGTATAAGATCCACTGTTTTCTGATTGCAAGGCCAAATGCTGCAGCTGCTGAGGGATACTGATTGTTTACGATAGACTGTCTTTGTTTTGTCTCATGGGAAGGCCACGGTGCAGTATTAGGGGAAGCCCGAAAAGCGACACAGACAGAAACAGGGGCAGACGCTAGGCTGCAGCCGCGCGGTGCGAATACTTTGTCCATGTGTTGCTCTGCTCTGTTTCTCAATAAAAGTGCTGGAACGTCATACCACCGTCTCGTCATTTAGTAAAGATGGGAACTCAGTTACTATTGCTTAGAATTCCACCCAAAACTCCCATAACACCCATTCATAAATCGACACGTTTGTTAACAGTGTGACTTCCTCATTGCGTTCTGCATTAGACATTGTAGTTCCTTTGAAAAAGAAGGTGATAATTCACAGGAAGCTGGCTCCGTAGTTTAATTCAGAGCTGCGTTCCTTGAAGCACAATGTTAGGAGATTGGAGTGAAAATGGCGCTCTACACACCAAGAGGAATCCTACCTAATCTGGAAAGACAGTCTATTGTTGTATAAAAAGAGCCTTCACAGAGTTAGAGCAGCATTTTTTACATCATTAATTGAGGAGAATAAAAATAATCCTAGATCTCTCTTTAGTACAGTTGATAAATTAACCCAGAGCCACAGCTCTGTTGATCCATCCATTCCCTTAGCTCTTAGTAGCAATGACTTTATGGGATTCTTCATAAATAAAATTGATGCGATTAAGAATATTGGCATAATTGGCATCCTCCCTAACATGATTACCTCGTCCTCAGTAAGTGAGGCAGTGCTGGAGGAATCTTTAAAACCTACACAGGGTTTGAACTGTTTAGAAGCAGTAGAGCTTTTTGAGCTATCTAAAATTTTAGCTTCATCTAAACCTTCTACCTGCATGTTGGACCCAATCCCAACCAAGTTGTTTAAGGAGATATTCCCATTGATCAGTGGCCCTATTTTGGACATGATTAATCTATCCTTAGTAAATGGATATGTACCACAGGTTTTTAAAGTAGCTGTTACTAAACCCTTACTTAAGCAACCTTCTCTTGATCAAGATCAGTTAGTCAATTACATACCTATATCTAATATTTTCCTAATTAAAATTCTTGAGAAAGTAGTTGCTAATCAACTTTGTGAACATTTACAAAGTAATGACATACTTGAGGAGTTTCAGTCAGGCTTCAGAGCTCATCATAGCACTGAAACAGCTCTGGTGAAGGTCACTAATGATATTCTCATGGCCTCAGATAATGGACTTGTGTCTATACTTGTCCTGTTAGATCTCAGTGCTGCATTTGATACAGTTGATCACAATATTCTCCTACATAGACTTGAACATACTGTGGGGATTAAGGGGAAAGCATTAGGCTGGTTTAAATCTTATCCGTCGGACAGATTCCAGTTTGTTCACGTTAATAATAAATCTTCCTCAAACTCTAGGGTCACCTGTGGAGTACCACAGGGTTCAGTCCTTGGACCAATTCTCTTTACTATATACATGCTTCCGATTGGCAAAATTATCAGACAACATGGGATTAATTTCCACTGTTATGCTGATGACACTCAGATATATTTATCCATAAATCCGGATGAATCCAATCAATTACTTAAACTACAGGCATGTCTTGATGACATCAAAAGTTGGATGACTTTAAATTTTCTGCATTTAAATTCTGACAAGACAGAAGTTGTAATCTTTGGACCAGAGTCCTCAAAAAATAAACTTCTTAACCAATCACTTAATCTGGATGGCAATAACTTAGCCTCTGGTAATAAAGTCAAAAATCTTGGTGTTATTTTTGACCAAGACATGTCATTTAAATCCCATATTAAACAGGTTTCCAGAGTTTCCTTTTTTCACCTCAGGAATATCGCCAAAATTAGAAACATTCTGTCCAGGAGTGATGCTGAAAAACTGGTCCATGCATTTGTTACTTCAAGGCTGGACTATTGTAATTCTTTACTATCAGGAAGTCCACAAAATGCAGTTCAAAGTCTTCAGCTGATCCAAAATGCTGCAGCAAGAGTTCTGATGAAAATCAACAAGAGGGATCATATTTCCCCAATTTTAGCTTCCCATCATTGGCTTCCTGTTAAGTCAAGAATAGAATTTAAAATTCTTCTTCTAACGTATAAAGCCCTTAATCATCAAGCTCCATCATATATCAGAGCTCTGGTTACCCCGTACGTTCCTAACACAGCACTAAGCTCTCAGACTACAGGTCTGCTGGTGGTTCCTAGAGTCTCTAAAAGTAGAATGGGAGGCAGATCCTTTAGCTATCAGGCTCCTCTCCTGTGGAACCAACTCCCAGTTTTGGTCTGTGAGGCAGACACCCTGTCTACTTTTAAGACTAATCTTAAATCTTTCCTTTTTGATAAAGCTTATAGTTAGAGTGGCTCATGTTACCCTGAACTACCTCTATAGTTATGCTGCTATAGGCTTAGGCTACTGGAGGACATCAGGGCCTATTTTTCTCCCTCTACTGAGTTCTACTGTTCTCCAGTCTACTGTTCTTCAGTTTTGCATGACTGTTGTCATTTCAGCTTTAACTTTTGTTCTCTCTCTTTTTTTCAATACTTCAAGATTTAAGGGTTCAACCTGTATTTAATAACAGACATATATTCACATTGTATAAGTAACTGTAACTGAAAGGGTAACATTAATCATGGGAGAAAGAATAGAGACAGGGTGGCTCTGTCTTTCTGTCAGTGTCTGTTTCTGTCAGGGTCTGTGCCTTAGTTTCTTTTACACATCACAGTGGCATTTTTCTTTTTTGCAGTTATAACAGCAATTTCCTGTTGCCCATGCTCTTAAAAATGTCAATGACTTCACTGAGGTTGACTGGAATATCCTTTTCAATTGCCAGTAAAAGAAGCTCTGACAACTTCTCTTCTGTGGAAAGGGTGCTAAGTTTTGTTTTCACCAGTTTGAGTTTTGAGAAAGAGCGTTCAACAGTAGCTGTAGAAACTGGGAGAGTGCCATAATTCTTCAGCAGCTCAGTGAAGTTGGGGAAAACCAGATGTGCATTGTTTTCTTTGACCACTGAAAGAATAGATGTCACACTGATGGGTGAGGGACATGAGTATGAACTATGGAAGACTTTTAGTTCTGTCTGCAATTTGTCTTCTTCTTCAATGTTATAGAACTTGCAGAGCCTATTCACAGCTTGCAGTGCCTCTGTTGGAATTTGGGCTGTGTTGGAGCTATTTTTTCTTGATTTCTTTATTCATTTGAATTTTGTTACTTAATTCTTAAATGTATATTTTTTGTATTATTTACAGTATTTATTTGCAGGTTAATAATTGTTGATTTTGTTTAATTTTTTGTTTTATTATTTTTCTTATTCATTCTTTGAGTTAGACAGGAAGTCATGTGGGTTAGTCCACTTTTCTATAAGTATAGGGGCCTGGTAAAGGACCAGCAAGGCATTTGGGTTTGGGGCCTATGGTTTTTAACAGAGCAAGAGAGCAGAGTGTGATTGACAGAGTGAGAACAAAGGAAAGTTTGAAGTCTGTAATTGTGGCTGAAAGGAAACACAAATAAACCTTCCTGAACAATCAACAAATTTGGACATCACAGCTTCTTAGGACCCCAGTGCCTCTTAGTGGCTGGAGGAACTTTTATTGAAACAATCGCCACTACACCAAGTAAAAACCACCCCATGGATCAAGTTATAAACCAGCTCATGGACCAAAAGGAATAATCCCTCATCAATGGACATGTTGGATTTATGGATCTCAAGGATTACCATCAAACAAAAGGTTTTGGATCATCTTTGTTGAAATCAAGCGACATGCTGCGTCAGGCCTGGATTGACACGTCACTCATTCATCAAACTGGTACGTGGAAATATTGTTTAAGCCGTAAAGGAAAACGGTGAAACTACTGGAGTTTAAAGACATTATTTCACTGCAAAGACTGATGAGATGAGTTTCATGTGACAAGATGACGCTTAATTTGATTAAGACGTGTGCCAACGCCATCATGAAAATGTTTGTTCACACGAATCAACCTCTTTAAACAAAGAGACACGTTTGTGCTTTATCCTGTGGATTCCTTGAGGATTATGCTGCTGTTGAATGTTTGAAATAATTAAAAGGATTGCTAAAAATGTCTAATGTAAAGAGCAAAGAAGATGACACTCAGATGTCGCAAGAGAAAAGAAACATCAAATTCACACAAAAGGGTTTGGAGTTTTATATAAAAACATGTCAAGAAAGCCGAAGTTTAAAGTGTAAGCAAGCTTCAAAATTTATGGAGAAAATCTCCCCATCAATGACGTCACAAGAAAATGTTAAAAAAGTGTCTTCTGACTTTGTCAAATTTATTAAATGCTATCAAGATGCAACCGATTTGCATAAATCCTTTTTAAGCTTGCCATTACCAGAAGAAGAAGTGAAAAGACAAGCTGTGTATTTTCAGTCCAAGTTGACGGCATTCTCTGATTTTATGGACAATGTAAAGGTTTGGTTGCATGAAGCAGGATATCCATAACCTGACAACAGCCAGCTGCATGTATCGCTCCGCCTAGCTCCACTCACATACATCTGGGACAGCGCCATAGGAATTGCCTTTACTGAAGGCTGGGCCTTATCAAAACTCCTTGCATATGATTGGATAAGCCACTTGTCTGTCATCTTTATCGACGTGCTATTTCAACCACTCACACCGAAGCTAACCCGTGACGCTGATGAGACCGACGCAGGAAAAAAAAAAACTTTTTCTTTTTTTTTATGTGTTTGCGGCTGTAGTGCAGGGTTTCCCGCAGCGCTATCTTGGCGAGGCGGCTGCGGAAAACGTGTCGTCCACCCTCCGCTCCGCGAGCCGGTCCGCGGAAAACGTGTCGTCCACCCCTCCGCTCCGCGAGCCGGTCCGCGGAAAGCGTGTCGTCCCCCCCCCCCCGCTCCGCGAGTCGGTCCGCCTCGCATAAGCAAATTCCTGTGGGAAACACTGTAGTGGCAAGCGTTTTATTGACAGTGAGCTGACAGGAAGAGGGGGGAAGACAGGCGGCAAAGCGCCGCGGGTCGGAGTCGATCCCGGGCCGACCGCGTTGAGGACTAAAGGCCTCCCAATATGGTTCGCGCTAACCGCTCCGGGGCGCGTCCGCGTTGCGCGTCCGCGCCCCGGAAAACAAAACTTGCCAAATCCGGTCGGGAGAAGGGCGAAAACATGGTTTCCACCGACAAAAGCCTTCAGAGCCATTCTCTGATGTTCTTTTAATGAAACAATATTAGGTAGATTGGACAACACGGAAGAAATAGCAGCATCAATGCTAACGCTTGCTTCCTCGATGCGAGCCGCCATTGTTGTTGGAATCTCACGGTGGCTTCTCCACTACGTCACATCCATGAAACACCCGCCCTGCGTCCTGATTGGCCAGACCAAAAATTTGGTTGGGGAAATCACTTTTAATGAGCGATGTCCCAGATGTATGTGAGTGGAGCTAGGCGGAGCGATACATGCAGCTGGCTGTTGTCAGGTTAGGATATCCATATACTGAACAGAAAAATAATGTTGATGATGATCAGGTTGTTGCTGATCAGGATAAAATAAACCCGGAAGACAGTGTCTCTAATGTTTCAAGTGTAAAGCCACGTTCAAAAACATCTTCACAGCAGTCTCGGACTTCATCTACCTCCTCTGCATGCATTAAAGCCGCGGCTGAAAAGGCAGCGCTCATGGAGAGATTTGCCGCGTTGGACAAAAGACATCTGATCGAAACTCAAGAGGAAGAACTGCGAAAAGAAAAGGAAAAACTGAGAAGAGAAAAAGAAAAATTTAATTTGGAAACAGAGTTGGCAGCAACTAATGCAGAACTTAATGTTTTAAATATGAATTCAGTTGCTGGTTCTAAACAATCCGATGGCATGAGCTCTTATTTTGACAGAGCCCAAGTAAAGGACACGCCTCTGTTAAATCCTCGTGCTAATGAGTTTGTTCCGAATGAAAGAGCAAATCCTTCATCTGACGCTCCTGTCGTTAGACCTAAACAGAGGCAGAAACAATTTCAAAATGACCAGACGAGAGTAAAAGTTGATTTTTCAACTCGAGCAACACAGCAAACGCAATTTCAATTTCCTTCTTTGACCGAGGACTGTCAGAAGGACATGGTGAACATCATGCAAAGACAAAATGACATCACTGCCTTACTTGTAAAACAAAACTTATCATCTGTTCTCCCATCCAGAAGCATCCCTGTGTTTGATGGGGACCCCCTGCAGTACAGATCATTTATGAATGCTTTTGAGAACGGAGTGGAAGCTAAAACTGACAACTCGAGTGACTGTTTGCACTTCTTAGAGCAGTTCACTAGGGGGCAGCCTAAAGATCTGGTGCATAGCTGTCAGCACTTACCTCCTGATCAAGGTTATTCTAAAGCCAAATATCTTCTTGAAGAACATTTTGGAAACGAAAATAAAATTGCTTCTGCATATATGGAGAAGATTATGAGTTGGACACCAATAAAAGGTGATGATGTGAAAAGTCTTCAATCATTCTCTCTTTTCCTTCAAGGGTGTTCAAATTTAACACAACAAACTGTTCACATGAAAGAGTTGGATTTACCTTTAAATATGAGAACGATCGTCATGAAACTCCCATACAAACTGAGGGAAAAATGGAGAGTTACTGCATTTGAGCTGCAGGAAAAAAATGGCCACAGATCGTTGTTCACTGATCTGGTTGCTTTCATAGTAAAAGAAGCAAAAGTAGCCTCAGATCCAGTGTTTGGCAACATCCAAGACCCACCAACTGTGAGCAACTCTAAAGTTTCAAGTTCCAGCAAGCAGAGGAAAAGAGGAAGCAGTTTTGCCACTAATTTCAGCACAATTCCAGAAGCCAGAACTCAGTCAACTGAAAACAAGACCAAGTCTACTGTTCTTCACAGCTGCTTGTTTTGTTTACAAAGAAATCATCTATTGTAAAACTGTATGCAGTTTAAAGCAAAAATGCATCGGGACAAGTTGACCTTCATTAAACAAAAGGGGATTTGTTTTGGTTGTCTGAAAGTTGGTCACACAAGCAAAGACTGCAGGAGTCGTTTGGATTGCAACGTGTGTCACCAAAAGCATCCAGGGGTTCTTCACATAGAGCAAAAGGAGCCAGGAGCCTCTTCAGAACAAATCCAACAGACAACAAGGTCTCATGTCAACTTCTCAACTGCAACCACTCAGACATGTGGGCATATTGGGGCCGGTCATAATGATGATGCTGTTTTTTCTATTGTTGCAGTTAAAGTTAAAAGTCAAAAGAGCAACAAAGTTGTACAAACGTATGCATTTCTTGATCCAGGAAGTTCAGGTACGTTTTGTACAGAAACTCTGGCAAAAAGTCTGAACTTAAAGGGCAAAAGGACAAATATTCTGCTGAGAACAATGAATCAAAATAAGATTGTTAACGTACAAGTTTTGTCTGGTTTGGAAATCTCTGAATTGAATCTCTGAATAGGAACTGATGCTTCAAATGTTTTAGAGCCCTGGAAGGTGATAAACAGTGTGAATGGTGGGCCTTATGCTGCAAAAACTAAAGTTGGCTGGGTCATAAATGGTCCTCTGCGCAGTGGAAACAGCAGAAATAAAAATATCTGCACTGCTGTAACAGCCAACAGGATCTCTGTTGAGCATCTTAAAGAAATGCTGGTCAATCAGTACAATCATGACTTTAATGAAATATCATCAGAGGAGAAAACTGAAATGTCTAGAGAGGATTTGCATTTTATGAAGATTGTTAATAACTCAACAAAACTTGTTGGAAGTCATTATCATATTGACTTACCTTTCAGGAGTGAAAGTCCCAGCTTGCCAAATAACATCTGTGTTGCAGAGCAGCGCCTCCAGAGCCTCAGCAGGAGATTTGAAAAGGATGCTCAGTACAAGGAGGAATATACTGCATGTGTGAACATGCTGCAACAAGGATATGCTGAGGCTGTACCTGCAGATGAGCTACAGAAAGGTAATGGACAACTGTGGTACATTCCTCATCATGGAGTGCATCATCCCACAAAAGGCAAGTTAAGAGTTGTATTTGATTGTGGATCAACTTATAAAGGAGCATCACTGAACAGTCAGCTTCTGCAGGGACCTGACCTCACAAACTCTCTGGTTGGAGTTCTCATCAGATTTAGAAAAGAGCCTGTTGCACTAATGGCTGACATCGATGCCATGTTTCACCAAGTGTATGTCTCTGAGAAACATGTCAACTTTCTCCGTTTCCTGTGGTGGAAAGATGGTGACACTTCAAAACCTGCACAGGAGTTCAGGATGTTGGTTCATTTATTTGGAGCAGTGTCTTCACCAAGCTGTGCAAATTATGCTCTGCAAAGAACTGCTGATGATAACGTACAACAGTTTCCAGCTGAAGTGGTTGATGCAATCAACAATAACTTTTATGTGGATGACTGTTTAAAATCTGTTCCCACAGAAGAGGATGCAGTGCACATGGTGAAGAGTTTGACAGAGCTTTGCTCTAAAGGAGGATTCATGCTTTCAAAGTGGGTAAGCAACAGCCACACAGTGCTCATGTCAATCCCAGAGGAAAGGAGAGCAAAAGAAATTAAAAGTCTGGATTTGGACAAAGATCAACTTCCAGTTGAGAGAGTACTGGGTTTACAGTGGAGCATTGTAACTGATGAGTTCAAGTTCAGAACATCTGTGCAGGACCGCCCACACACCAGAAGGGGCATTTTGTCTGTAGTTAGCTCACTGTATGATCCTTTGGGAATCCTGGCTCCCTTCAGTATGTCAGCTAAACTGTTACTGCAAGATCTTTGTCGACAGAATTTGAAGTGGGATGAAGTTATTCCCCATTCTCTTTCTAGGAAGTGGCTTGATTGGCTGGACGATCTCCAGCTGATATCCAGCTTTAAACTAGACCGTTGCATCAAACCAAGCTGCATTAGAAAACCAGACAAAGCACAACTTCATCATTTCTCTGACGCAAGTCAAGATGGCTATGGAACA
This sequence comes from Fundulus heteroclitus, assembly GCF_011125445.2. Taxonomy (NCBI): domain Eukaryota; kingdom Metazoa; phylum Chordata; class Actinopteri; order Cyprinodontiformes; family Fundulidae; genus Fundulus; species Fundulus heteroclitus. The sequence continues at coordinate 45,356 of NW_023396979.1, forward strand.
GTGTCGTATTTAAAACTGGAAAACAATATTTCACATGTTGCTTTCATTCTAGGAAAAGCAAGAGTTGCTCCTATGAAGCAAACAACAATCCCCAGGTTGGAACTGACAGCTGCTGTTCTTGCTGTCCGAGTGAATAAACTGTTGCAAAAGGAGCTGCAAATACAGTTGGAAAAACCTGTTTTCTGGACTGATAGTACAACGGTACTAAAATACATCTCCAGTGAAACCAGAAGATTTCACACATTTGTTGCAAACAGAATCTCTGTCATCCGAGAAGCAACAGACGTGAATCAGTGGAGATATGTTTCCTCCAAGGAGAATCCTGCAGATGATGCATCCAGAGGTATGAGAGCTGAGGAGTTCCTCAAATGCAGGAGGTGGATACATGGGCCTGAATTTCTCCACAGATCAGAGGAGGAATGGCCTAAACTGGATGTGGATCACCATGCAATTTCTGCAGATGATCCAGAGGTCAAAAGGGACCTAACAGTGAGTGTTATTGTGAATGAATCACAAAATGCTACAAACTATCTGATTCATTATTTTTCATCTTGGAAAAAGCTTAAAACCTCTGTTGCCTGGTTTTTAAAGCTGAAGAACATCTTGATGTTGTTGCAACAGAAAAGGAAAAGGTTTGCTGCTGCAGATCTGAATAACAATAATCCAGGAAATCAAAAGAAAGAATTGGAAAAGCAGATGGAAAGGTTCAAGACCACTCTGAAGAAAGAAAATCTGACTCCTGAAGACTTGGCCAAGGCAGAACTATCTATTGTTCGGTTTGCACAACAGCAGAAATTTACAACTGAAATTGCTTTAATCAACAGTGGTCTTAAAGCAGTATCCATGAGAAGTTCTCTATACAAACTTGACCCAGTATTGGATGCTGGGGTCCTCAGAGTGGGTGGCAGGTTGAGTAAAACAGCCATGCCTGTTGAAGCAAAGCATCCTGTAATTTTGACAAAGGATATGTATGTATCTATCCTGATTTTACGCCATATTCATCAACAGTTGGGACATGCAGAAAGAGCTCATATGCTGTCAAGATTACGACAAAAATACTGGATAATAAATGCTAATTCAGCTGCCAGAAAAATCATCTCTCATTGTGTTGTTTGCAAACGTAACAGAGGAAAGTTTGTTGAACAAGAGATGGCAGATCTGCCAGAAGAAAGAGTTCTGCCAGCCACCGCTCATTTCACAAATGTTGGAGTGGATTACTTTGGTCCTGTAAGTGTTAAAAGAGGACGAAGTCTCCTGAAAAGACTCTACAGCTCTAAGAGGATCATGGATGATGGCCAAAGTTTTGAGTGTAAACCAGGACGGACAGGGCTTGGAGCGTTCCGTGCAGTTTCAAACCAAGACCAGTGTGTTGGAAAGACCTGTGACCAAACTTCTGTTGCTACTGGAAGCATCACCCTGAGGAATTGAGGACATGTTTGAAGGAATAGCTCCTTTTCCTTTTAAAGTAATTGTGACAGTATTCACAATTAGGGGCTGGGGTGTTGGAGCTATTTATTCTTGATTTCTTTATTCATTTGAATTTTGTTAGTTAATTCTTAAATGTATATTTTTTGTATTATTTACAGTATTTTCAGTTTGACAAACAATCACCACTACAGGCCGTTTTCCAGTTCTCTGGGACTGTCAGGCAGTGGAGGGCATTCAGGATTTCCCATGAGGAGTTATCTTCAGCTTTAAAGCGTCTCTGAAGCTCTTGTGTCATTGTGTCCAAAAAACGTAATGCACCTTAACACGATAGCAGTCCTGCAAAGTAGGGAACGTGTGGTCAGCAGTTGCTGTTGTGGCAATGACCCTGAACTTTGCTGGCATTTTCCTCCTCCGAGCTTGACCAGGAATCTCAGTTGGGGGGTCAAGGCCCACTGATGCAGCCTTCTCTTTAGCCCGTTTAAACATCTTCTCAAACCCTTCCCCTGTTCTGCTGTAGGCCAGCCTCTGAAAAACTCCATCTACAACTTTGTATGCTGTCGCTAGGTCTATGTGTTTCTGCTGCAAAGCATCAGAGGCCATTGCAGTCACCTGGAAGATTGGGCAGGTGATATCCAGACACAGGAGAAATTCAAAGTTGATGCTCCTGAGAAGAATCAATGCATCACCTGCCGAAGAGTCTGGTGGGTCTTGCTGTGTCATTTCCTCAAGAAACTGCATGACAGCTGGGAGGACCTTCCTCAGAGTCTGAAGGGCAGTTTCTCTGCAGGCCCACCGCGTGTCTGACAGTTTCTGCAGCTCCAGTGGACGCCGATCAGGGTACATAGTCGTTTGGATGAGTTGGCCACAAAACTATAAAGTTTTTCAACTAAGTTGAAAAAGCTGACAAAACAGATGTTGGACTTTGCACTTTCAACTAACACCAAATGAAGGCAGTGAGCCTGACAGTGTACATATAAGGCCTTTGGATTTCTTTTTAGAATTCTTGCCTGAAGTCCCTTAAAGCATCCACTCATATCTGCAGCACCATCGTAGCCTTGACCCCGGATGTTTTCCAACTTCAGGTCATTTTCTTCCAGTAGAGCTATTACTATCTTTTCAAGAGCATCTCCACTTGTGGTATGAATGTTACACACCTGAAGAAAGCGCTCCTTGATCTGCATGTTATGCACATACCCAATCACAAAAGAAACCTGTTCAGTGTGTGCAGCATCCGTGGTTTCATCCATGAGAATTGAAAAGGTTTTGCTCTCTTGGATTTCTTTTTTGATTACTTGTTTGACTGATAATGCCAAAACTTTGATCATATCATTCTGACTTCTGTTGGAGAGAAGTGAGACAAGAGGTCTTCTACCAGGTCCCTGCTTCTCTTTTATGGCTCCAAGGTGTAATTTAATTACACTATCATACCTGCCAAACAGCTCCCCCAACTCTAGGAAATTACCTTAATTTTGGCTGGACATGGTCTCATCGTCTCCTCTAAAAGGCATACCCTGTCTTGCCAGGTAAAGAGTGGTTGCCAGTAAGCGGGACACGATTTCTCTATTTTTTTTCTCTTTCCCTGTCTTTAGCAGCTTGTGATGCGCGGTCACCCATTTCAAAAGCTGCCTCCAGTGATTTCTTTTTTAAGTTGTTCCGCCTCACTATACTACACATGTGTGGCTCTTTAATTCTCTTTAGAGCCTTTCTCCACCGATTAACTCCTTCTGATTTCCATGTTTTGCGCCCTTTGTATTTATCCTCACGCAAAAAAAGACGGCAGCTGAAACAGAACATGGCATCAAGACTTGGTGAGTACTCCAGCCATGTGTTGTTCTCATACCATTTCTTTTGAAATGATCGCCCCTCTTCATTTTTTGGAAAGGATGAGAGCGCTGGTTGACAGGGTCCCATACTGTTGCAAAACTGAATGAAGGCCTCATCACATTTAATGTTTAATTGTAGGACATGGGCAGGATCATTTGGGTGAGTAAGTCCAAGTAGGTGTAAGAATGTTTGCCTATCTCTGGTTTCAATCTCCTCCTGGTTTAAAGCTCCTTCTACCTCCACATTTTGTGTAATCTCTAAATCAGGCTTTCTCTCTCTCACTCCAACCTCTGTCTCCTGGTTTGCTGCTTCCTCTACTTCAACATCCTGTGTGGGATCCTTAACCTCTGACACCATTCCTCCAGTCTCTGGCTCCTCCTGACTTTCTGTTCCCAGCAAACTCTCATTTCTCTGAGGCACAGTGTCCTCCTCTTTCTCTCCTTCCATCTCCTCATCTTTCTCTCCTTCCATCTCCTCTTCTTTCTCTCCTTCCACATCCTCCTCTTTCTTTCCTTCTATCTCCTAATCTGACCTATGATGACTCACTCCCTGTCCATCTGGAAACCAGGCAGAATTTGCTCTTGGATTAATCTAATTAACACCATACACCAAATCATTAATCAATAATATTATCAATCAATCAATATTTAACACACTATACATAATGATAGACAATGTAACAGAACAACATTGAATGTTTGTTACTGTTGTTTTCTCTAACTGAATACATCTATAAATAACTAGGGCATGTGTTCCTCTTACCTTTTGTGCTCTTTGTCATCCAGCTGGTGAGTGATCCACTGCCTTTCACAGCCTCACACAGCTCCTTTTGTTTTTGATTTAACCTCCTCTCCTTACGAGGCATCTCTGCAAAATGAAACAAGATCCTTAAACTACAATCTGATGCACATAAAAATTGTACTGTATAGCCACAAGTTTAATCCATTATTAATTTCCCATTTATTATTCCTAATGCTATAAAGTAAAAATTAATTAAATGATATAGAAATCACTTTTTCAAATGTTTTTGTGCTTTTATTTAGCTTGACTACTGACTTTGCGCATGACAGCAAGGGTCCAAAAGTTATATAATTTGTTTGTATGCACATTGGCCTATATGGGCCTATTTAATGTTTGTGTAAATAATCGAGAGGTTTAGAAATTCAAAACTCAAAATATTTTTGTTGTGCAACGGTCCAAAATGTGAATATGTATACTGCATAGTTTTAGTGAAATAAAATAGGACAAAACACACCAGCTTGACACTAAGAACACATCATATCTCTCTAATAAACTTTGCTCATGGCAGGTGAAATAGACAGTAACAACAACAACAGAAACCTGACTTACTTCTTCCCCATAGCACGCTGTGCGTGTGTGGTTAACTAGCTAGCAGCAGGGATGCAACTACCTACCTATATTCTGGGGCTATGAAAGTATCTTTCTTTCAGCCCATCATCGAAGTATTCAAAAAGGACTGGTGGGAACCAATCTGTGACTTAATATTGTGCATAAAAAGACGTTAAATACAGGAAATGCCAACAATAAACACTTTTACCATGATAGTTTCTGCGCCTCCTCCAGTACCGGTGCCCTGTAGTACATACCAACGTTTTGCGTCGCTGGCTAGCGGCTATAACTTGAGAGGTGTGTGCAAATTTGCACAGCACAGAGGATGTTCAATGCTTACTTTACTTGGTTAGTCTAATCATCTTGCAACAATACACCGTGCACACACTAACACCGCTGCTGAACCTACTTACCTGATCAGTTGTTTACTTTTTCTGGAATCGGGAGTCGTAGTGGTTGTCCGGAGCAGCGCTTCCGCAGCATCAGGGAACGTCGGGGCAGTAAGGGCAGCGTGAGGGCACGTTGTGTGGATCTGACGTGGCCGATCGGCCACGGTTACCATGGCACAGTAGATCTGAATTATTTTTATTTTGGACATGCACAAACACACAAATACACACACAAAAATAAAAACTGACAAAAGGGCACTTTGGGCATCAGGGGCAAAGGGGCAGGTGCTCAAGCAATGTCCGCCCCCCCTGCACGTCCCTGCTGCTTGGCAATAAAGCTTATTCTAATTCTGATTATTACTTGAATAACATTGCTGAGCAGACAGTTAAATAACAGTTTCCTATTCATTCATCATCTCTCGTATACTTCTCTATACCATATAGCAGGGGCCTATAATTATAATTGCCAGAGCTCCATATTGGTGTCATTTCTCTCAACGCAGGTCTGAGCATTAAATAATTAAACTGCTCCCTAAGGGTTTTTGTCTAGTGCAAAATAAACACACCTTCCAGTTGAGCTTTAACCACTGTTTAATCCTTTATTTGCCACACAGCACATCTTATTTTGCCAGCAAACAAAACTTTAAAAAGTATGTTGAACAACTATAGAGACACAAGTGTGAGCTAAATTAGATTTACACCCAAAATAAAACATACTTACAAAATAAAATATTTAAACATACCTTCTGATCAAACATCTAGGAGATGTAATTGTTAATATTTAATCTTCAATCCCAGATTATCTCGTCTTCTGACTGATTTCGGTCCTTCCTGCAGCATTTATATACTGACCATGTGTTCAGTGCACCTCCAGGCGCATTACTCAGTTCTACCGTTCTACCGACATAACACAGAACATACGTTATAGTCTAGGTATTGACATTGAATATGAACAAAAAAACATCACAGCTACAGCAGTCTCCTTACGCTGCTCACTGTTGCGAAGCCCACTTATTTATGTGACTTTGGGCTTCTTTTTTCTAAAGTCGCTTGTTAATTTCATGAGTTAAGGGTTGAAGTTTTTTGGCCTTGTTAATGAAAGTGAAGTCACTTGTTTGGGCTCTAAGTGACACTGACGCACTACAGACACCAGCTGAAATATCCCTCCGCTTTATAACGGAAAGGTGAAATAAGTAATTTTCTTTCCACTTTTACCCAATTTATTGCAACATCCAACTGCCATGTACGTTGGGCATTGTCACTTTAACAATAGCTCTCGCGAATTTTAATGGAGAACTCCTCTCAAAATCCAAAATAATATTTGTTGATCGCAGCTGTGTACAATACTTCCTATTGAATTTGCTTGTAAAGCGCAGACAATGGGCTTTATTTGGGCAATAATGGCCGCTCCCAGGCTTTGTGATCACAACGACAATTTATATATACATTTTCTTGTACTGAATAAGGCTAAATACATTAAATAACCATGAATGTATTCGTTTTAGGCCTAGATAATGATCCATTGATTCTTCCTAGCTGACCGGACATTTCCTTTAAAGAAATCTCTCTACCTAGGAGGCTGGGTCTAGTGGTTAAAGCAGCAAGCATAGACTGAGAACACACCTATGCTACAAGTCATTTGCAACAAATCGAGTACAGTGACAAAAACCTGTAAAGATTTAAGAAATATCTAAAAATTAGCTACTAGAGAAATGCTGAAACAACTAGAGAGTGAAAACTGTTGCCTGTAATGGCAACAAACATGTCACAGCAAATTACAGCTGTGCAGTTTAAGTTAGTATTCCTAGCAGAGACATTTTCTCTCATTTATGAATTCTCATGTGTTTGTTAAGAGTTACTTTATGTCTAAATCTTTGTCCACATACATCACAACGATAAGGCTTCTCTCCTGTGTGGATTCTCATGTGTATTTTTAAAGAGCCTTTTTGGGCAAATCTTTGTCCACATTGATCACAACAGAAAGGCTTCTCTCCTGTGTGGATTATCATGTGTTTGGTCAAATATGATTTATGGCTAAATCTTTGTCCACATTGATCACAACAGAAAGGCTTCTCTCCTGTGTGGATTAACATGTGTGCGTTGAAATTTGATTTGTTTCTAAATCTTTGTCCACATAGATCACAACAGAAAGTCTTCTGTCTTGTGTGGATTATCATGTGTGTGTTTAAACTTGATTCTAGCCCAAATCTTTTTCCACATAGAGAACAACAGAAAGGCTTCTGTCCTGTGTGGTTTCTCATGTGTCCGTTTAAATTTGATTGTTGGCTAAATCTTTGTCCACATTGATCACAACAGAAAGGCTTCTCTCCTGTGTGATTTCTCATGTGTGTTTTTAAAGCTAATTTTTGCCTAAATCTTCGTCCACAAATATCACAACAGAAAGGCTTCTCTCCTGTGTGGATTCTCATGTGTGGTTTTAAAGCTTCTTTGTGCCTAAATCTTCGTCCACAAAGATCACAACAGAAAGGCTTCTCTCCTGTGTGGATTCTCATGTGTGTTTTTAAATATCCTTTGTGCTTAAATTTTCGTCCACATAGATCACAACAGAAAGGCTTCTCTCCTGTGTGGTTTCTCCTGTGTATGCTTAAATGTTGTTTCTGGTAAAATCTGTGTCCACATATATCACAACAGAAAGGCTTCTGTCCTGTGTGGATTTTCATGTGTGTGTTTAAATTTACTATCTGGGTAAAACTTCTTCCACATAGATCACAACAGAAAGGCTTCTGTATTGTGTGAATTCTCATGTGTGTGTTTAAATCGCATTTTCTCATAAATGTTTCGCCACAGTCTTCACAGCTAAGCTCCACTCCTGTCTGGACTTTCCTTATAGAGTCCAGATTTTTCTTCTTTGTAGAACATTTCTCATATCCAGAGTCTGACAATTGTTGCACCCCTGAGAGAGGATGCTCTACATCACTGTCCTCTTCATCCTTCTCAGTGTCTTCTGTCTCTAAAGAAATGGAAGCATCTCCATGATCTTGGTTCCAGATGGATTCTTCTCCATCACTCTCTTCTGGAAGCTCTCTGCCTTTAATCTGGTCTGGATAAAGCTGTGAGAGCAGCAGAGACTGTTCATCATCCATACTCTTAATGGGAGGAGCAGCAGCTGGAAACCTGATGGCATTAATTACCTCCTTCCCATTAAGCTGCTCTCCTGGTAGACTGATGTAGACTCCCTCCTGTTCCTCCTTGATGTGGGGGGGCTTTGAGTCATGCAGGTCGGCAGGAGGTCCGAGGTCTAAAGAATCTTCTTTAACAATCATCTCCTCAACATCTGCAGGAACCATTGAAACACATTATGCATATTAGAAACTCTTTTGATCTTGGCATAAACTGAGAGACATTTTAATAAAAATATATTTAGGATACTTAAATTAGATTTAATTATTTGATTTAACCACTCATTTTTCTTATTGTTTAATTTGCATTGTTGTTTTTATAACTCTTGTTTGTTTACAGCTCTATGAAAAACTATTCACTCCCCTTAAGATTTTTAGGATTGTAGGATGATTGAGTTTTTACCATTTCATCCACAGAACATGCAGCACATTAAAACACAATAAAACAACAGAAAACCTCAGCGTATATGACTGTTACAACTTCCCCCCCAAAAAGTCCGTTCTTTGTAGACCTACCATTTTTGACCTTAAACCGGTCTTGAAGCGTCCGTTATTTTGACCTAACCTTACGTGTGTATGTATGTATATGTATATATATATATATATATATATATATATATATATATATATATATATATATATATATATATATATATATATATATATATATAGCAGTATATGAACAAATATACCACCAAATTTCTTATAAAGAAAAATTCAGATATAAGAGAAAATCGGAAAAGATTCTGACCACATTTCCATCGCCCTCCAACCCAGAACTTGTGACGTCACTTCTAGAATCATCATATCAACATGGCGGATTACTGCACTACATGCAATAGTGACAACGAGAAATCTGAAAGCGAAATTTCGACTTCAACCGAGCGATTCCTACCAGTTGACAATTCTGATGTATCGGAGGAACAATATGTGTGTCTCGAGCCTCACATGTTCGACCCAGATGTTTCAGAGGAAGAGAACAGGGCAGCGGACGAACAACAGCCTTTCGAGTCGGACAAGGATTGGAGATTGGACGTCGGGACATTAGATGAAAGGTAGGACACGATTTTTCATTTAACAACGCACTACAAATATTTTTACGTTGAAATCATTTTCTTTTAGGCACCATAGATATTTAATGGCTAGAAAGCCGGTTTGCCCATGAATAGCACAATCAATTCAGCTGTAATGATACAGTGTGAAATTCATTCGATGAATTTGTCGCGGCCTTCCATGTTCCAAAAAACCAAAATTCCAACATAGGCCGTGGGTGGTAACAGGTGGTTTGATTTGCACGCACTTCTTACTTCATTGGTTTGTAAAAATATGGGATTTATTTCTTGAAAAAATATAAACAAAATAAAGACTAAAAAATGTCTTACAACTTGCTGAAAACGAAAAATAATCTCAATTTGCCGTTTGAAGTTCTAAAAGTGGTCAAAAAATCATTTACAAAACCTCCCGTCCACACCAGACATTTACCAAACGATAGTTCTGCACCAAGCACCGGGCGTGTTCTTAATTACTCAAATTAATGGGAGCGTCTAACAATTAACAACGTAATCTAAACATTTCAAATCTAAAAATTAATTACAAATTTTGGTTCTAAACTAACTTAAATATATTCAAACTACCCAAAAAGAAGAAAACTAAATTGTTAGAAAATACAATCCAAAAAATATATCATAAATGGCCACAACAGAATTATTATTCCATTGCCCCCTTTCTTTGAGCTTCCGAGGGGGCTTGGTCTTAGTGGCATTAAGCTTTTTAGGAATCCGGCATTTGATATTTGATCATTAAATGTATTTAGCATGATATAAGAGACAATTCATTTATAGTATATTTATTTATTTCTCGATACACTGTATATATGTGGACGCATTGTATACACCCCATGAACCTTTTCCCCCTTTTGGCACCTTCTTTTGATTATTGAGCCGACGAGATGAGCAAATTTTTCTACTGTGAGATCAACCAAACCAGTTTTCAGCCAACAACTCTGCTTCTGTCTGGAAAGGGCTTCGGGCAGATCACAAATTACAAGCCTAAAGCCCCCCACTCCATGAACTACCGACAGTTAGCAAACAACCTCAACAACTTCTACTGCCGTTTCGACAGACAAAGGGACAGCCCTGGAACCACCCCCCACGACACCTCCCAACAGATCACCTCCTTCTCAGGGACATCTCTTTCCATTCAGGAGAGAGATGTTAAACTCTTCAGAAGCCAGAATCCCCGGAAAGCTGCTGGACCAGACTCTGTCTCTCCATCCACATTGAAGCACTGTGCTGATCAGCTGTCTCCAGTGTTCACAGACATTTTTACCACCTCACTGGAGACATGTCACGTGCCAGCCTGCTTCAAATCCTCCACCATCATCCCGGTTCCCAAGAAGCCAAGATGCACAGGATTTAATGACTTTAGACCCGTCGCTCTGACCTCTGTGGTCATGAAGTCCTTTGAGCGCCTTGTGCTTTCTCACCTTAAAGAAATCACAGATCCCCTCCTGGACCCCCTACAGTTTGCCTACAGAGCCAACAGGTCTGCAGACGACGCTGTCAACCTGGCCCTTCACTACATCCTCCATCACCTGGACTCTGCAGGAACCTACGCCAGGATCCTGTTTGTGGATTTCAGCTTCTATAGACCAGTTCATTGTTATTGTTTTGATCCGGGATTTTCGCGCATGCACACCGGACTGGTTGGCAAAAGACGAACACAATGGCGGACGCAAACAGCGAAACTGATGAGTTCTCCACGTATTTTTCTTCTTTAGATAACGTATCACAAGATCGTTTTAAGAATAAGTTGACAGTTGATGGTATCAGATTGCCAGATCCACACAGCAAAAGCCTGAAGGGACGGAACGAGACTGTGAAATGCTGGCCAAGGGTTCCGTACCGCGACATACAACTGCCTTATAAACACGCCAGGCCAGTACAGACGAGAGAGCACGAAAGCCCCTGAAACCACTGGACGGCTACAATTACTGTATATCGGGAAAAATGCTCCAGAAACGCCCGCGACGCCATGAGGGATTAAGAGGGTCAGAAAATGGATGGATGTTCAGACATGTTTGTGTAACAGCAGAAAGCAGCATCGGACACAGGCCGCGTCTCATCAGACGCCCGGTAGGTTTAAAAAAAAAAAACATTTTTCACTACGGATTATTTAAGTGCTTTTGTCTTGTTAAAATGGGTGGGGGTGTCGGCGACATTGCAGCGTGAACGGGGGCGTAATAGCAGCAGCATCGGCTGCTGCCGCTCCTCCGGCCCGTGTAGCGATCGCCACCTCCCCTCCGCTGCTATTTAAGTAGAACAATGACTAGAGCAGAATTAAGTTGTATTTACCGGAGATGAAGTGTAGACTGCAAATTCTCTCGTAGAATGATGGCTCCCACAGTCCATTGGGAGTGTCTGCCTGCGCTCTTTTCATTGAAAATATCCATTTCTTTCTTCGTCCTTCCTCCTTCGGTAAACGACAGAAACGTACATCCAACGATTTGGAATGCCTCTCTGTGCAACCGGGAGCACAACAAGTCGTAGGCATTGTTTAGATTCCAAAAATAAACGAACTAAAAGTATGCTCTAAATCACCCGTTTTGTCACGTAGTAGACGAGAGAAGCTCTGTTTTTTGCCAACCACAGTGCCCGGATGTAGCGCTGACGTCACCCTATAGTATGAACCTGCAGTGTCGGAGGCAGCATTCTCAGGACAGCACTCTCAGGACCCTAGGTTTTTTGACAGCGCCACCGCAGGGTCGGAGGCTTCTAAAAATACTTCATCCGTTAGCTAAAAGTTAGCTCACAGTAGTAAAAGGTGAGAGCTAGCGGACGTTTACATTGGATTACCCTTCTCGCAAAAATGGATAAGTTTTTAAAAAGAAAAAATGAAGACGAACGTCCTGCCGACACCCCCACCCAAAAGACAAAGTTTTTGCGGAAATACAATCTCGACTTCATTAAATACGGTTTCGTAAATGGAGGAACAGAGGCAGTGCCAAAAGCCCAGTGTGTGGAGTGTGGGCTAATGCTGTCCAACGAAGCTCTCAAGCCCTCAAAACTACAGCGGCATCTAGAGACCAAGCACCCGATGCTCGTGGGAAAGCCGGTGGAATATTTTAGGAGGAAGGAAATTGGGCTGCAGATGCAGAAAAGGTCTGTCGTGTCACTGACAAGCAACTCTAAATGTGCATTGAAAGCCAGCTACCTCGTAGCCAGACGTGTGGCACAGAGTAAGAAAGCATTCACCATAGCAGAGGAGTTGATTCTGCCTGCCGCTGTTGATATGTGCCGTGAGCTAATCGGAGAGGCCGCCGCAAAAAAGCTGCTGACCATCCCACTCTCTAACGACACTGTGAGTCACCGTATCGCGGACATGGCCTCAGACATACAGCATCAACTTACAGAAAGAATAAAAAGTAGTCCTTTTTTTTCTTTGCAATTAGACGAGTCCACGGATGTCACGAATGCTGCACTGCTGCTAGTTTTTGTTCGCTATCGCTGGGACAGTAGTTTGCACGAAGACATACTGTTTTGTGGAGAGCTACCAACACGAACTACGGCTCAGGAATGTTTCCGCTGCATGGATAACTACTTCACTGAGAACGGCCTGGACTGGCAGAACTGTGTCGGGGTGTGCAGTGATGGTGCAGCATCAATGACTGGCAAGCATCATGGTGTCATTACACAGATACTTGGTCGTGCACCAGAAGCAAAATGGACACACCGTTTTCTCCACCGTGAAAGCCTTGCAGCAAAACAGATGTCACCGGATCTCCACCAGGTGATGGATGTAAGTGTGAAAACCATAAACTTTATTAAAAGCAATGCTGTGAACTCCAGATGTTTTGCTAAGCTTTGTGAGGACATAGAAGCAGATCATGTCCAGCTGCTATATCACAGTGAAGTGAGATGGCTCTCGAGAGGACTGGTCCTCAATCGTTTGTTTGAACTGAGGAATGAGGTGTTCTCTTTTCTCACTGAGAAAAAATCTCATCTTGCACATTACTATGCTGACACAATGTTCACAGCAAAACTTGCCTACCTCTGTGACATTTTTTCACTACTGAACCAACTGAACACCTCACTTCAAGGAAGAAACAGCAACATATTTTGTGTTGCAGACAAAGTTGAAGCTTTCAAGAGGAAACTTGCTTTGTGGACCAAGAGGGCCCAGGAAAAGAGGATGGACATGTTTCCACTTTTGTCTGACATTTTGGAAAACTCCCCTCAGGTGAAGATCAGTGACTCGGTCTCCCAGCACCTCTCCCAACTGGCAAAGAAATTTGGTGACTACTTTCCTGAGGATCCCAGAGAGGGAAACATGTGGATTTTGGACCCATTTTCAGTGGATTCCACTTTAAATGATGTTGCTTTGCCCTCACACCTGGAATCCCAGCTTCTGGATGTTTCTACTGACAGCACTTTAAAGCTGCAGTGGGGCAAACTGGACCTGGGCTCCTTCTGGATTGCTGTCTCAAAGGAGTACCCATGTCTTGCACTGAGGGCTGTGAAACTCCTTCTCCCATTCACAACTACGTACGTAAAAAAAACATTGTTTACTACGGATTATTTTGGTGTTTTTGTCTTGTTAAAATGCGTGGGGGTGTTGGCGACATTGCAGCGTAAACACAGACGTACTAGCGCCCGTGAACGGGGGCGTAATGGAGCAGCAGCCGCCGCTGTCTGCTGCTTCAGACAGCGGCGGCTGCTGTAGCGATCACTACATGGGCCGCTTCTCCGGCCCGTGTAGTGATCGCCACCTCCCCTCCGCCGCTATTTAAGTAGAACAATGACTAGAGCAGAATTAAGTTGTATTTACCGGAGATGAAGTGTAGACTGCAAATTCTGTCGTAGTATGATGGCTCCCCCAGTCCATTGGGAGTGTCTGCCTGCGCTCTTTTCATTGAAAATATCCAATTCTTTTTTCGTCCTTCCTCCTTCGGTAAACGACAGAAACGTACATCCAACGATTTGGAATGCCTCTGTGCAACCGGGAGCACAACAAGTCGTAGGCATTGCTTAGATTCCAAAAATAAACAAACTAAAAGTACGCTCTAAATCACCCGTTTTGTCATGTAGTAGACGAGAGCAGCTCTGTTTTTTGCCAACCACCGTGCCCGGATGTAGCGCTGACGTCACGCGTGAACTACCCTATACAATCATCCCAGCTCTGCTTCAGGAGAAGCTCTCCCAGCTGAGTGTGCCTGACTCCACCTGCAGGTGGATCACAGACTTCCTATCTGACAGGAAGCAGCAGGTGAAGCTGGGAAAACATGACTGATTCCCAGCTCATCAGCACTGGTTCCCCCCAGGGCTGTGTTATTTCTCCTCTGCTCTTCTCCCTGTACACCAACAGCTGCACCTCCAGTCACCAGTCTGTCAAGCTCCTGAAGTTCACGGACAACACCACTCTCATGGGACTCATCTCTGATGGTGACGACTCCGCGTACAGGTGGGAGGCTGACCATCTGGTGACCTGGTGCAGGGAGAACAACCTGGAGCTAAATAGCTGTAAAAACAGTGGAGATGGTTGTGGACTTCAGGAAGAACTCAGCCCCAGCTACCCCCATCACCCTCTGTGACTCCACCATGGACACCGTGGAGTCTTTCCGCTTCCTGGGAACTATCATTTCCCAGGACATAAAGTGGGGGCTGAACATCAACTCCCTCACCAAGAAAGCCCAACAGAGGATGTACTTCCTGAGGCAGCTGAAGAACTTCAACCTGCCAAGGACAATGATGGTGCACTTCTACTCCTCCATCATTGAGTCCATCTTCACCTCCTCCATCACCATCTGGTACGCTGGTGCCACCGCCAAGGACCAGAGCAGACTGCAGCGTGTCATCAGGTCTGCAGAGAAGGTGATTGGCAGCAATCTTTCACCTCTCCAGGACATGTACACCTCCAGAACTCTGAGGCATGCAGGAAAGATTGTAGCTGATCCCTCTCACCCCAGTCATGGACTATTCCAGACACAGACTATTCCTGTCTTCTGTAACCCCCAGTCGGACGAGGCAGATGACCGTTCATACTGAGCCCGGTTCTGCTAGAGTTTTTTTCCCCGTTAATGGGTGTTTTTTTTCCCACTGTCGCTTTATGCTTGCTCAGTATGAGGGATTGCTACAAAGCCATGGACAATGCAGACGACTCTCCCTGTGGCTCTACGCTTCTTCAGGAGGGAATGCTGCTTGTCAGGACTTTGATGCAATCAACTGGTTCCATTATATAGGACACTTTTTGACCAATCTGTATAATCTGATTGATTTTGACTTTGTAAAGTGCCTTGAGATGACATGTGTCATGAATTGGCGCTATATAAATAAAATGTAATTGAATTGAATAAAGGTTAATCAAGTGTTACTATGAAATTGTATTGGTCAATGTACACACTCAAGAGGGGTTCAGTTTTACTGATCAACTTAAAATTATTTCATGGCTGTGTGAAAGACAAATTTGTGATTGAGCTATATTTTATAAGAGAAATTAAGTTTAAATCAAGGTAGATTTATTACTCATGTTGGGAAGCTATTTATAAAAGCCCCCCCCCCTCCCCCCGGTTGACGTATCATGATTGTTAAAGTGATCTTGTGTGTTATTTGGTTGACTGATTGTATAATTTGTGTACATTGTGGCATGTCTTTGTGTGTTTAATACTTCTGTGCTTTTAACATCAGAGAGTCTGATATTTGGGCTTGTTTTTTTATTTTTAATTGGGCAGGTTTTATGCTGGAAACTAACAGTGACATACAGCAACCTGTAGAGCTGTGTCTGCACTCAGGTCAAGCATCAGCAGCATACATAAACATGAGCACTGGTGTGAGGCTGAACACTGACTGAAATAGAAATTCATACTAGCAGAGGTTCTGAAATTACAGCAGCTAGGAGAATAGGGAGCAGAACAAAGCAGAGTTCCCTTCTGCCTGCAAGTAACCCAAGTTTCTTTAATTTGCCAGTTTTCCTGCTGGGTTCAGCTAACCCTCCTAGCTGTTTAGCTAACCCTCCTAGCTGTTTAGCTAACCCTCCTAGCTGTTTAGCTATCCCTCCTAGCATGAATGTTTACTCCAGTGTTGTCTTCAATGCTGACGTTTCAAACAGAAATGAATAGCGCTGCTTCCAGATCGCTCTAGCTTGCTTCTTTGTCTCTTCATGTAATAATTTGGTTATCAGACTGAATATCCATCCCGCTCTACCGACACCGGGTGAACACAGCCGAACCACGGCTTCTCTCTAAAGGCTGTTTGTCTGACCCAACGACTCGCCCCTCTCCAGCTGTAATTGGCTAGCAGGTTGTCTTCAGTCGTTGATTTGATTGGTTAAATTGTATGACTGACACATCAAAGATAGTACTAACAGAACGATGGCCACTCGGAGGTTAAAAAAATAAAAAAGTACAGCGTGACTGTCATTACATTCGGGGCTTGACTCAAAACATTCGGGGCTGAAGCCCCGACAAAATCGGGTGGTGACGCCACTGACCTCAACTCTCCTGTTTCCACCAAAACTGTCCGTCGGGAGCTCCACAGGGTCAATATACACAGCCGGGCTGCTATAGCTCAATGGTGCAAGGAGCGCAAATCTTGGGCTGTGGACAAGTCGAAAGATGTATTGTTCTCTGATGAGTCCACCTTTACCGTTTTCCCCACATCCGAGAGAGTTACGGTGTGGAGAAGCCCCAATGAAGCGTACCACCCAGACTGTTGCATGCCCAGAGTGAAGCATGGGCGTGGATCAGTGATGGTTTGGGCTGCCATCATGGCATTCCCTTGGCCCCATACTTGTGCTAGATGGGCGCGTCACTGCCAAGGACTATCGAACCATTCTGGAGGACCATGTGCATCCAATGGTTCAAACATTGTATCCTGAAGGAGGTGCCGCGTATCAGGATGATAATGCACCAATACACACAGCAAGACTGGTGAAAGATTGGTTTGATGAACATGAAAGTGAAGTTGAAAATCTTCCATGGCCTGCACAGTCACTAGATCTAAATATTATTGAGCCACTTTGGGGTGTTTTGGAGAAGCGAGTCAGAAAACATTTTCCTCCACCAGCATCAAGTCGTGACCTGGCCACTATCCTGCAAGAAGAATGGCTTAAAATCCCTCTGACCACTGTGCAGGGCTTGTATATGTCATTCCCAAGACCAATTGACGCTGTATTGGCCGCAAAAGGAGGCCCTACACCATACTAATAAATTATATAACCAGGTGTTTCAGAAGCAGCAGATAAGTTGGCTCTCTCATGTTCGCATTGCTTCGTTGAAGCAGCATTGGGGAGCAAACTCTCATCATCATCAGAGAACCTAACTAGGTTTGGAGAACTGCCGGCTGAATCTAAGCTAAGTCTGCAGTCTTTCTTCTGCGTAACCAAATGCCAAAGTAAAAGAATCCATCTATGCTGAAACCATCCATGTGATTTTTCTCAGCTGTTGCAGGAAAGCTGAATCCAGACGGAGTGGAGAGGTCAAATAATGTCCTCTGCAGACAGAGGACGTTTTATCACTCTCTTCCTTTTATCTCCTCTTTCTTTCACCTCTACTCTTTTTTTTCTTTTCTTTCACTTTTTGTTCTTCCTTTACTCTCCCATTGTCATGTCCATATAATTTGAAATTCTCCTTGCAGGAATCATAATAAAGCTATTTACAAGCATAAATCAAGTGGAGCACTATGGCGGAAGCTGTTTGCTCCACTTGTAAAAGCAAAATCTGTCGAGCTCTATCTGGCATTGAGATATCAATTCCTATTGCCATATTGCTAGACAGGACACTGGGGAAAAAAAATAAAAAAATAAAATAAAAAATAAAAAATAAATAAATAAATAAATAATGTTAATTGCTGAAAATAGGTGCTTTTATACTGAAAATAAAGTATTCATATCAAATTTATAATTCCACCTGCAGCGGTTATGCGATCAGATCAAAGCCCCAGGCTACTGGGCTAGATTACAACACTTCAACTTCAACCCCAACCCGCTTCTTGTCACATCTTTACTTTCTTTAAAAGAATCTGCTCAGCTCATGTGGAGGGAGGGGGAAAATTTTGTCTCATTGGAAGCTAATGAATCTAGTTAGTTTTGGCCTTTAGCTGCAACACGGGACACAAACAAACTAAACAATCCTTACTGTTGATAGCAGGTGTAGTTAATGAAAAGCTGCTATCAGTCTCCTCCTTCACAAGGAGCTGCTCTCCTTCCTGACGGGCCCCGGGTTCCTCCTTTTTTTGGAGGGGCTCTGACTCCTGCTGCTCCCCCTCAAGACTCTGTTCTTCAGAAGACTCTTCTTTAACATCTGAAGCCAACGCTGAAACACAATACATGCATTATGAATAACTAGATCTTTACAATGTTACAACAATGGTCTTTAGTGTCATTCTGCTGTGGACTTCCTGTTTGCGGTAAGGCGTATTGTGTCATTTCCTGTTATCACGGTGTGAATCCATGTCTGGCGCTCCAGACTCTCTTCCTTTTTTTTAGATCTCTTTGCTGTAACATCTGTTTTTAAACACATAAGCAATTTTAAAACATTCTCTTTTGCTGCATATCGCGCTTGGGAACTCCTCGAGTCTCACACGGTTTGTTTTTTGGCGTGGTAAAAGGGTGCTAGCTTAGCTTTAGCCTAGCCTAGCCTCACAATGGCTTCTTCTCCTATTATTTCAGCCTCTATATCTCTCTCTAAGTCTTCCCCCACCTCCTGCTCTCTGTGTCAGATGTTTAGTTATTCCTCTGCCTCCTTTAGTGATAATGGTACATGTAATAAATGTAGTGTTTTCGTAGCTTTGGAGGCGAGCGTGTCAGAATTGGAGATCCGGCTTCATGCTGTTGAAAAACCAGCTGATAGTCGCCCCTTTGTCAGTGCGGAGCCACATAGACCTAGCCTTATCTCACTTAGTGGTCTTCCAGAAGCAGCACCCGTGCAGCCGGGTAACCAGGCCGGTTGGGTGACGGTTCGTAGAAAGCATAGCTCTAGATTTCCCCAGGTCACCACCAGCCCGTCTGCGTTTCTAACAAATTTTCCCCACTCAGCGACACACCCGCTGAGAAGCAGACCCTGATTATTGGCAGCACCATAGTCAGAAACGTAGCTTTAGAGACACCAGGGACCATAGTCAAATGCCTGCCAGGGGCCAGAATGGGCGACATCGAATCCTATTTGAAACTGCTGGCTAAGGCTAAGCGTAAATACAGTAAGATTGTTATTCATGCTGGCGGTAATGACACCCGGTCACGCCGATCGTAGGTCACTAAAGTTGGTGTTGCTTCGGTGTGTGAGTTTCCTAAAACAATGTCGGACTCCATAATTTTCTCTGGTCCCCTGCCTGATCTGACCTGTGATGACATGTTTAGCCACATCTCATCATTCAACCGCTGGTTGTCTAGGTGGTGTCCTCAAAACGATGTGGGCTACATTGATAACTGGCGAACTTTCTGGGGAAAACCTGGTCTGATCCGGAGAGACGGCATCCATCCCACTTTGAGTGGTGCAGCTCTTCTTTCTAGGAAACTGGCCGGATTTATTAGTTCTCCTAAATGCTGACAACCCAGAGTCCAGACCAGGAAGCAGAGTCGTAGTTTAACACACCTCTCTGCAGCTTCTGTACTGTTACCCACCCATTATCCTATTGAGACGGTGTCTTTCCCACGGCCAAAACTGAATAGATCAAAAACTGATCTAAGAGGAACAAATCATAAGAATCTAATTAAAATCAATACAGCTCACCTTGAACCAAAAAATAAAACTATTAAATGTGGTCTATTAAATATAAGGTCTCTCCCTCCAAAGACTTTGTTAATTAATGAATTGATTTCCGATAATCAGACTGATTTATTTTGTCTCGCAGAAACCTGGCTACAAGAGGACTACGTTCGTATATATTAGTCAACTCCTTCCAGTTATTTAAACTTCCATATTCCCAGATCTGTGGAAAGAGGAGGAGCAGTGGCAAACATCTTTCAGTCTGATTTATTAATTAATCCCAGGCCAATTAATAACTACAGTTCTTTTGAACATTTAACCCTCAGTTTCCCTCATCCAAATTGCAAAGCAATAAAACCTCTTCTGTTTGTTGTTTTGTAACGTCTACCAGGCCCTTACACTCAGTTTTTGGATCAGTTGTCAGAGTTCTTATCTGATTTGGTGTTAAACACCTACAAGGTTATTATAGTGGGGGATATCAACATTCATGTTGATATAGAATGTGATAACCTTAGTGCAGCCTTTAAAACCATCCTAGATTCAATTGGTTTTGCAATAGTGCAACTCATACAGTGCATAAACCGACGCACTCTTGGCTTCATACTTTAGACCTTGTGCTGACATATGGCATTGATTGTGAAGAATTAACAGCATTTCCTCACAACCCTATCCTATCTGATCATTTTTTAATAACATTTTAGTTTAATCTACCTGTGTTCTCCACCCCCAAAAGAGGGTTCCATTATAGTAGATCTTTATTGGAAAACGGTGTATCAAACTTTAAAGAGTCTGTCCCCCTTTTAATATCTTCAAAATTGCAGAAATGCCCTGGAAATAGCAGCAATGTTGTTTTTCATCATTCAAAAATAGATGTCTTTGTTAACGGTGTGACTTCCTCATTGAGTTCTGCATTAGATATTGTAGCTCTCTTGAAAAAGAGAAATCCTACCTAATCTGGAAAGACAGTCTATTGTTGTATAAAAAGAGCCTTCGCAGAGTTAGAGCAGAATATTTTTCATCATTAATTGAGGAGAATAAAAATAATCCTAGATTTCTCTTCAGTACAGTTGCCAAACTTACCTAGAGCCACAGCTCTTAGTAGTAATTACTTTATGGGATTCTTCATAAATAAAATCGACTCCATTAAAAATAAAATAATTGGCATCCTCCCAAACATGATTACCTCATCCTCAGTAAGTGAGGCAGTGCTGGAGGAATCTTTAGAACCTGCACTGTGTTTGAACTGTTTAGAAGCAGTAGAGCTTTCTGAGCTATCTAAAATTTTAGCTTCATCCAAACCTTCTACCTGTATGTTAGACCCAATCCCATCTAAGTTGTTTAAGGAGATATTCTCTTTGATCAGTGGCTGTATTTTAGAGATGATTATTAAAGCTATTAAATTAGCTGTTATTAAACATTTCCTTAAAAAACCTTCTCTTGATCAAGATGAGTTAGTAAATTACAGACCTAGATTTCATCTTCTTTTATCTAAAAGTCTTGAAAAAGTAGTTGCTAATCAAATTTGTGAACATTTAAAAAGTAATGACCTACTTGAGGAGTTTCAGTCAGTCTTCAGAGCTCATCATAGCACTGAAACAGCTCTGGTGAAGGTCACTAATGATATTCTCATGGCCTCAGATAATGGACTTGTGTCTGTGCTTGTCCTGTTAGATCTCAGTGCTGCATTTGATACAGCTGATCACAATATTCTCCTACATAGACTTGAGCATACTGTAGGGATTAAGGGGAAAGCATTAGGCTGGTTTAAATCTTATCTGTCGGACAGATTCCAGTTTGTTCACGTTAATAATAAATCTTCTTCAAACTCTAGGGTCACTTGTGGAGTCCCACAGGGTTCAGTCCTTGGACCAATTCTCTTTACTATATATATGGTTCCGATTGGCAAAATTATCAGACAACATGGGATAAATTTCCACCGTTATAATGATGACACTCAGATATATTTATCCATAAATCCTGATGAATGCAATCAATTACTTAAACTACAGTGATGTCTTGATGACATCAAAAGCTGGATGACTTAAATTTTTTTGCATTTAAATTCTGACAAGACAGAAGTTGTAATCTTTGGACCAGAGTCCTCAAAAAATAAACTTCTTAACCAATCACTTAATCTGGATGACATTAACTTGGCCTCTGATAGTAAAGTAAAAATCTTGGTGTTATTTTTGACCAAGACATGACATTTAAATCCAATATTAAACAGGTTTCCAGAGTTTCATTTTTTACCTCCGCAATATTGCCAAAATTAGAAACATTCTGTCCCAGGGTGATGCTGAAAAACTGGTCCATGCATTTGTTACTTCAAGGCTGGACTATTGTAATTCTTTACTATTAGGAAGTCCACAAAATGCAGTTCAAAGTCTTCAGCTGATCCAAAATGCTGCAGCAAGAGTTCTGATGAAAATCAACAAAAGGGATCATATTTCCCCAATTTCAGCTTCCCTTCATTGGCTTCCTGTTAAATCAAGAATAGAATTTAAAATTCTTCTTCAAACAGATAAAGCCCTTAATAATCAAGCTCCATCATATATCAGAGCTCTGATTACCCTGTACGCGCCTAACAGAGTACTTCGCTCTCAGACTGCAGGTCTGCTGGTGGTAAAACCAGAATGGGACGCAGATCCTTTAGCTATCAGGCTCCTCTCCTGTGGAACCAATAGGAACATGTTTTGTTCAAACACAGTTTTGGTCTGTGAGGCAGACACCCTGTCTACTTTTAAGACTAATCTTAAAACTTTCCTTTTTGACAAAGCTTATAGTTAGAGTGGGTCATGTTACCCTGAGCTACCTCTATAGTTATGCTGCTATAGGCTTAGGCTACTGGAGGACATCAGGGAGTTTTTCTTTCCACTGTCGCTTTATGCTTGCTCAGTATGAGTGATTGCTGCAAAGCCATGGACAATGCAGACGACTCTCCCGGTGGCTCTACGCTTCTTCATGAGGGAATGCTGCTTGTCGGGACTTTGATGCAATCAACTGGTTCCCTTATATAGGACATTTTTTGACCAATCTGTATAATCTGATTGATTTTGACTTTGTAAAGTGCCTTGAGATGACATGTTTCATGAATTGGCGCTATATAAATAAAATTGAATTGAAATTCAATGTGATTATTCTGTTAAAAGCATTTAATAACTGCTCAATTCTGCATCTTGTTTAATATCTATGTTAAAAACATTAGTAGGTTCTTTATCTTTTTAAGCCAGTTAAGTTATCAGAGCAACTGTGGAAGGTCCAAAGAGCCTCTTGTTGCTACGAAGCCACAGTTTGCAGTAGGGCTGGACAATAAAGAAAAAAAGCATATCAATAAAAAGAAAATGCATATTGATCGATAATTATCAAAAAGATTTAAAACCTGGCTCTTATGATATAGCTAAATGACTTACTTTTAATAAAGAACACACAAACACTAAATCTCAATTAAATCCTTATTTAACCAACATTTTTACCCATAACTCATGTTTTAAGAGAAAAATAACTTAAGAGACCTGGCTGATGTTATTAAATACTGACAAAGAATAAACTAAAGTGACCGGTAAAATGACCAAAATAAATATAATAAATAAATAAATAGAACAGCCTATTTAGGTGGGAATAGTACAATAGTTACTCCTCAGGTTCCATTCTCTTTCTATATAGTCAATACAGAGGCTGATGCAGGGCTGAGGTCTGAGGTTGTGGCGTGGGAAGACACAGACTGCAGCTCATTTTGCACTGATTCCCTGCACTCGTTGCACAATTTAGGGAATGCTGTTAGAGAAAAACTTGCGGCCCGGGACTTTATATCGCGGATCAAGAGTGGCAGGGAGTTGTTTGAAGCCAGGTTTTTCAACTGCAGACAACATCAGCAAATCCATCACTATGAAGCATGTTACCTGATGCATGATGTCCTTATGCCGCTTGGACGCTTTTTCATTTTATTACAAAGAAGGGTGCCAAGTTTAGCTTAAAATACCAGAATCAGAATCAAGTTTATTGCCAAGAAGGTTTGCATTTACAAGGAATTTGACTTGGGGTTGATGGTGCAGCCAAAGCAAAATAAAATAGAATATATATATATACAGAAGCTACATACACAGTAGACTATGCGTTAATGTAACGCAGAAGCGATTACCCAATTTCTTTTGGAAGAAGTTCCATAAGATTTCTCCGGCGACGCGGAGCCGCGGCGGGGCTGCACAGCTTGCGCTGCTGCGGGTGTGAGCGGCTTACATGATGAAACAAGTTGGCTGCGTTACCAGACTTTGTTTTTACCGGTTCCTTGTAAATTTTACAAATCACTGTGGTTTGTTTCTGTCAGACTTCCTATAACCGAAATATTGCTAAACTGGCAAACTAGTAAAACCCCATTTTGGGACAATTTCCTCCACCTCTCCGTGCTGCGACATTTTCATGTGCTGTGTGTTGTGGTTTGAGAGGGCGGCGCTTTGTGACGGCGTGCCTGGGTCCGCGATTACGATTGGTTGAGAGGAAGTAGTGACTGTAGCATCAACTAATATAATAGGCTAAGAGGAAGGAAGGAAACTGTCTCTGTATCTAAGTTTTATCAACCCTTTTTTTTCCTATTGCGATCGATATATATATTGGTATTGAATTACCGTCCAGCCCTAGTTTGCAGAGCCCCGCCAGAATGGGTTGGACAAGGAAAGCTTTAATGAGAGAAGCAGTCATGGTGACAATGGCTACTCTGGTAGAGCTGCAGAGATCAGCAGCTCAGGTGGGACAAACGTTTGGCACAACACTGTTCATCACCCTGACCATTGCATTCCCCTTTATTGTATCCGTGGCATAGGTAGCCAGATACAAACAATTAAGGCAACACTCACACTTGTGGGTGTTGCCTTAATTGTTGCCTTAAATGTGTATTTTGTGGGAAATTCCCTGACAAAAATGTACCCACTACAACTTACATCACAAATCATGTCATGCTGCTTCATCAAAGTGTACATTTTATCACCATTTAGCACCATTCTATCTATCATTTGTTGACCAGGTTCTTGCATTGTGAATGACATTGGTCATGATAGCAGTAACACTATTGGTGGCACACTGTTTTATTTATTTGAACCAAACCGGTCATGGCCCTGGTGAAATGAACCTCTTGTAATTAGTGTGTGATCAGGAAAACCTGTCTTACCGTTTTTGGTGACAGTTTCCTCACCAGCCACTACTCTGTCACAGCTCTAATACAGAAACACAAGGGTACAATTAGAGATTGGGATAAGGACAATTCAAGAAGTTTAAAAAACGATTAACTGCTCTGCTGGTATGCTCTGTTTGAGTGAACAGAGTTAAACATGTTCTATACACAAAGTTAAAGCGTTTCACATAGTTTCATGTTTTTAGTAGCCAACCTAGAAGGGAAACACTATGTATCCATGTTATATACAGTGAGACAACCCATGATTAAAGCTTAAAGTATTTATGGCTAAATGGGGGGGTTGTGGCCGAGTGGTTAGAGCAGCGCGCTTGCACTCAGAGAAGGATGCAAGTACCCTATTCGATTCCCAGTCCCGGCACTCTGGGTCCCTGAACAAGACCCTTAACCCCAGATTGCTCTCCGGGCGCCGCACATGGCAGCCCACTGCTCCCCAAGGGGATGGGTTAAAAGCAGAGAACAAATTTCGTTGTAATGTATGTTTCAATGATGATAAAGATGATATTACTATTACTATTATTACATTACTAAGTAAATGGATACAAATTTCACTTCAAAAATAAAAATATTATGCTTTACTTTATTACTTCTTTTTTCTAGAAGAACGGAAGTCTTCTCAATAATAAGCTTTTTTCAGACATGACATTCCTTCAAATTTTAACAGGGTATTCATTTAAAAATTGATCCCAAACAAAAAGTGTTTGGGATCAAAGTTATATATTGTGCATATTAACACATCAGGATTACCTTTGTTTTTTTAAATGATGCAGTAGAAGCATCTCCAAAAGTTGATGTGTTGCCGTCCCCCAAGATTTCCAGCATGTCATCATCCAACCACTTTGGATTCAGCTCCACAGAAAACTCCATTTCTTCTTCTTTCTTTGGTGAAGCACAGCTTTGATGTTGGCTTGAACTTGGAGAAGCCTATAGTTTGGCAGAAATTAACAACAATAATAAATCTAATGAAACAATATTAAAAATACACTGAAACGTTCAGTCAAACTATCAGTAAACTACTTTACCCTGGTTAGACCCAACTACTTTCCTTTCAGATTGATTTTAAACAGTCACTTAAACAGAGCAACCCAGGAAAATTAAGATATTTTAAATAGCATTTTCATATTTTAGTAGCTAATTTAGAAAGTGAAATAAAAATATGTATGCATGTCATATATATAGTGAGATAATCCATGACTTAAGCTTAAAGTATTTGTGTCTAAATGAAATAAATGGACAGGAATTTCACTTTACAAACAAAAAATATGCTTTACTTCAATATATTCCTTGTTTTAGAAGATTAAAAGGTATTATCAATAATTTATACTTTTTTCATACATGGCATTCCTTTAAATTTTAATAGCCAATTAATTTGAAGACAGTGCCAACAATGTGTTTGGGATCAAAATTATACATTACGCATATAAACACATCAGGATTACCATTGGTTCTTGAAATGATGCAATAGAAGCATCTTCTAAAGTTGATGTGTTGCCGTCCCACGAGATTCCCAGCATGTCATCATCCAACCACTTTGGATTCAGCTCCACAGAAAACTTCATTTCTTCTTCCACCTGTAAATAATAAAAAGTTTATTACACCTAATGATTTCATTGAGAAACAGTCGAATAAAAAAGGTTAAATAAAAAGGTTTTACAAATACTAACCTTTAGATGGAGAACTCTCTTTGGTGAAGCACAGTTTTTATGTTGGCTTGAAGTAGGAGAAGCCTATAGTTTGGCAGAAAACAATAATCATAAATCTAATAAAAAAAATATTTAAAATACACTCAAATGTTCAGTCAAACTAACAGTGAACTACGTTACCTTCTTGTGGGATCCAACAACCTCCGATTCAAAGGGGTTTTGTGGGGCCACAACTGGAACATCAGGTGTACAAAGCAACTTTGGGGGAGAGTGTGACATGGTGGGCGTCACTTTGGTCTCAGCAGTTGGCTTGGGAATCTGCTCATCTGAGGTCTCATATATAGCTTTAGTTAGGATCTTCATCCCATCATCATCACTAAGGTGTACCTTTTAACAAAATGAATAAGTACACATTAGTTATCATCAATTCATTTGTTAAAGTTATACTTTATGAAACTCTTTGAATTCATGCCTTACCCCATCTCTGCTCCACAGGTGCAGTTTACTCATCGGAAACAGCTCAGCAACCGATTTGTATTGCACACCTTTAAATGCAGAAAATAAACATAAACTTTAAACCGGTTATGAAGTGTCCGTTAGCTTAACTTAACCTTGCGTATGTATGTATGTATGTATGTATGTATGTATGTATGTATGTATGTATGTATGTATGTATGTATGTATATATATATATATATATATATATATATATATATATATCTATATATATATATATATATATATATATCTATATATATATATATATATATATATATAGCAGAATGTGAAAAAATAAACATACCACCAATTTTTTTGTTTTTAATTCACATACAAGAGAAATTCGGAAAAGATTCTGACCACTTTTCAGTCGCCCTCCAACCCGGAAGTCGTGACGTCACACCGTGAACCTTCATATCAACATGGCCGATTACAGCACTAGCTGCGTTAGCGACAACGAGCAATCTGAAAGCAAAATTTCAACTTCAACCGAGCGATTCCTACCAGGTGACCATTCTGATGTATCGGAGGAAGAATGTTTGTTTCTCGAGCCTCACATGTTCGACCCAGATGTTTCAGAGGAAGAGAGAGCAGCGCAGGAACAACAGCACATCGGGAGATTAGATGAATGGTAGGACACGTTTTTCTTTTAACTACACAGTTCAGATATTTTTACGTTGACATCATTTTCTTTTAGGCACCATAGATATTTAATGGCTAAAATGCCAGTTTACCACAATCACTTCAGCTCTATTGATGCAAAATAAAAATTATTCCATTGCCCCCTTTCTTTGAGTTTCCAAGGGCGCTTGGTCTTGTTGACATTAAGCTTTTTAGGGATTAAGCATCTAACATTTGTTCATTAATTGTAATTGGCATGATATAAGAAACAATTGAAAGTATATTTTCTTTTCCTCGATCCACTTTATATATGTGGAAGCACTGAAGATACCCGATGCACCCTTTCCACACCTTCTTTTGATTATTGAGCCGATGTGACAAATTAATTTCTCCATTGTGTGATCAATAAAGTCACTAAAATGAATGAGCAGTTATTCACAACTCAAAATGAATATATTCCCTGCAGTGCCGGCCCGAGTCTCTTGGGGGCCCTAAGCAGAATTTGATTTGCCCCCCCTCGCACCAAGTAGAATCACCTATGCAAAAAAATTATTGACACTAATGTCACCCTATAATGTTATATCAAATATTATAATAATCAAATTGTTTTTAGTGATTTTTCATATTGAAACAACAGACATCCCAGAACAAAAGAATTGGGATCAGTATTTACATCACATAAGCTGTTTTACATTTCAACTGTTTTACTGTTAAACACATACATACATACACACGCAAGGTTAAGTTAAGCTAACGGACACTTCATAACCGGTTTAAAGTTTATGTTTAGAAAAACACATGTGGAATATTTTATCTTATTGTACTTTTTCCGAACTGGACCCAGTCAAATGGGGGACATCGTTGCAGATTACGACCCTTCAAAAAAAAAAAAAAAAGACCTCACGCTAAATTAGCTTGAGCTAGCGCGTTACTTTTTCTTCGAGTTTTGAATAAGATAGAAAAGCGAATCATGAGGAGATCCCTGGTTGGTCACCGTGTTTATCAGCGAAGTTACTGAAAGCCAGGGAGTAAACGCTGCTTTGACATTGGCCACAGGTGGAAAAAATTAATTAACTGCAGGAGCAGCGACAGACACACTTACCCAGGGATGTTGTTGTCTGCTGAACTTTCTAACCTGCTGGTTCATAAATCCAAAGAAAAACTTTGACCACCGCTTCTTTCATTCATACCATCTGTTGTCAGTTTGAGACGCTCTTCCAAAAGTTAAATTGATAAACACGATAAACCTCAGATGGACAGATGTCCGCTTCGCGAAGACCCGCCCTACTCTCCTTCTGATTGGCTAATGCTCCGGCTCTGCCAGGTTTCATTGGTTGAGCGCTGTTTCTAAGATCGTAAATAAAAAATCTAGACGTAACTTTTTGCGCTTGTTTTCCAAATGACGGAAATCCGTCGCAGCGACGGAGACCTTTAACCCCTGCTATAGACAATTTGTGAGATGGTGTTGGGACTATTTAGGCAAAGACACCAGGGCTGTGATACCCTCGTGTGCAGTCAGCTGTACAAGGGCTTACTTCCCACCCCAGGACATGAAGATGACATTACTTTTAGAGGTCACACGTTGGCAGTTTAAAAAAAAAAACCCAAGCTGAAAGAATAGAATCTAAAACATGCATGTAACCAAAATTGTTGTGGTTATGTTATATAAGCAGCTACTAATTAAATGATTTCATGGTCTTTTTGAAAATCAACTGAATGAGAGATTGATGGCATCATCTTTTGTTGGTTTGCCAAATGAACTTGTCAGTGATGGGGGCTCTGTTGCTGCATCAACCTGCTTAGTTTTTATTTTCCCCAGCTCTGCTAGTAGCATCTCCAAACCGTGGTCTACACAGTCTGAAAAAAGCAGCAGTGAGTAAAATTTCTCATAACTATTTTTTTTTTATTGCTGAGGTGCAATTACACACAAATGAATAAACAGATACAGGAAAGTAAAAGACAACACACGTGTAGACATGGATACATGAAAATAAAAACAGAGTAAAGCAACTGGTATTGCAGTAAAAGAGGCTGCACAGTGGCGCAGTGGGTAGCGCTGGTGCCTTGCAGCAAGAAGGTTCTAGGTTTAAATCCAACCCTGGGTCTTTCTGCATGGAGTTTGCATGTTCTCCCTGTGCATGTGTGGGTTCTCTCCGGGTACTCTGGCTTCCTCCCACAGTCCAACACTGTTAGGTTAATTGGTCTCTCTAAATTGTCCTTAGGTGTGAGTGTGTGCGTGAACGGTTGTTTGTCTCTGTGTTGCCCTGCGACAGACTGGCGACCTGTCCAGGGTGTACCCCGCCTCTCACCCAGTGAATGCTGGAGACACCAGCAACCCCCGCGACCCCATGAGGGATTAGGCGGGTTGGAAAATCGATGGATGGATGAAAAATGGATGGATGAATGGAGAGAAAGTAAAAGACAACACACATGTAGACAGATGCATAAAAATAAAAAGACAAAGTTTGAAGCAACTAGTATTGCAGTGGTGATTCCAAACTTAAAGATAATTAAAAAAAAGAACATCTAATTATCTCAGTATATATGCAGTAGAATGATGTGCTATATTATTAGCTTGAGAATGGGTGGAGGATACTGATATAAATCATTTGTAGTGATTTATTATCTGCATTGTTGAGTATATAAAAGGGATGTACAAATAATCATCAAAATATATAATATGAGGTCATGGCTGTTCATCATAAATATGTGAACAAAATAAAAATGTAATATTATTTTGGACTCTTACGCTTACTGGTTTTTGTTGTTGGTGTCATGATGTAGAAACAATAGAACATCTTTTTATTAATTGTAGAAGATATGTAAATCAAAGATTATTAAGAACGAAATTAGGTTTTAATAGGAATTTAAATTTGAGAATGTGGTTTATAAGCTAAATAGTATTTAGGGGAAAAAGGTTTTTCGGTTTAAAAAAAATACTGGGATCAGAGAATTTGAGGAAATTATATCAGGATCCAATAGATGTAGTAGTGCAACAACAATGGATGCAAGCTGCCCTTAAAATCTAAAGAAGAAGAAGAATGGCGGTTGTGAAGAGCCAAAGATCCCGGAGCCCTGAGGCAGTCGTCTTTAAAATGACGATCCACAAACGGGCTCCAAGTGTGTCCTTTGGCCACTCATGCAATCCTCCATCTTCATGGGAACAGTACATAGCGACACAACGACGAGGCATCTTGTAAAAAAGCTGTGAAAGCAAAACAAAGTTATCGATTTAGTACTCAGACAGTACAGCGGGTGCCGACTTCTGGGTTTGCGACTCACGGTGTGACGTCACTGGGAAAGTCCGCCTAGCGAGATAGTTTTGATTCGATGGATTTTGCTAACGCAAAAAATGAGAGATGCGGGTAGGAGACCGTAAAAAAAAAAATTATCGGAAGTAATAAATAGCTATGTAGACATCATCTGTGAGAAAAATCTCGCTGATCTGCTGCTTCAACAATTAATGATTCATAACCAGTTTAAATACTACTTAAAACAGTAAGTTACAAATAAAGGCATTTCATTCAGGAATACTTAAAATGTTATATTTTTACAAAGCAAAAAGCTATATGGTCAGTATTTACCCAGTTGCACTGATACTCTTCGGAATTCTTGTCGTAGAAGAGACTGAACCTGAGGATCCACGTCAAGTCTTGGAGGGAAATCCAACACAAACACCTTTAAAAAGATATAAAGTAGGAAATTACTTAGAAGTCCCTAAATAACCTTATAAACATTTACATTTATGGCATTGTTATGAGAACTTTACAGAACACTCAATCATACCCATGCTTTTAAACACTTTTGGTAAATGCAGTGCATTGAATTTTTTATTAAATGCACTGTGATTGGCTGGCGGACTTCCTGTTTGCGGTAAGGCGTATTGTGTCACTTCCTGTTGTTGCTGTGTGAACGACGGAGCTTTGCTCCAGGCTCTCTCGCTTTTTATCTTTAAACCTCTTTGCTGTAACATCTGTTTCCAAACATAAGCACTTTTAAAACATTGTCTGTGGCTGCTCATCACGTTTGGGAACTCCTCGTGTTTCACACAGTTTATTCTTTGGCGTGATAATAGGGCGCTAGCCTAGCTTTAGCCTAGCGTTAGCCAAGCGTTAGCCTCATAATGGCTTCTGACTAAGTCTCCTATCTGCTGCTCTCTGTGTCAGATGTTCAGTTATTCCTCTGCCTCCTTTAGTGATGATGGTACATGTAATAAATGTAGTGTTTTTGTAGCTTTGGAGGCGAGGGTGTCAGAATTGGAGACCCGGCTCCGTGCTGTTGAAAAACCAGCTGATAGCCGCTCTCTTGCTAGCGCGGAGCCGCATAGAGTAACTTCACGTAGCGAACCTAAAGCAGTAGCACCCGAGCAGCCTAGTAACCAGACTGGCTGGGTGACAGTTCGTAGGAAGCATAGCTCTAGATTACAGACCCCAGATCACCACCAACCTGTCTGCATTTCTAATAAATTTTCCCCTCTGAGCGACAGTCTCGCTGAGGAGCCGACCTTAATTCTTGGCAGCTCCATAATGAGGAATGTGGCACTAAAGAAACCAGGGACCATAGTTAAATGCCTACCAGGGGCCAGAACAGGCGACACAGAATCCTACCTAAAACTACTGGCTAAGGATAAGCGTAAATACCGCAAAATTGTTATCCACGCTGGCGGTAATGACACCCGGTCACGCCGATCAGAGGTCACCAAAGTTGGTGTTGCTTCGGTTTGTGAGTTTGCTAAAACTATGTCGGACTCTGTAATTTTCTCTGGTCCCCTGCCTGATCTGACCAGTGATGACATGTTTAGCCGCATGTAGTCATTCAACCGCTGGTTGTCTAGGTGGTGTCCAGAAAACGATGTGGGCTACATTGATAACTGGAGAACTTTCTGGGGAAAACCTGGTCTGATCCGGAGAGACGGCATCCATCCTACTTTGGATGGTGCAGCTCTTCTTTCTAGAAATCTGGCCGGATTTATTAGTTTTCCTAAATGCTGACAACCCAGGGTCCAGACCAGGAAGCAGAGCCGTAGTTTAACACACCTCTCTGCAGCTTCTGTACTGTTACCCACCCATTATCCTATTGAGACGGTGTCTTTCCCACGGCCAAAACTTAACAGTTCAAAAACTGATCTAAAAGGAACACATCATAAAAATCTAATACAAATCCATATGGATCACTTTGAACCAAAAAATAAAAGAATTAAATGTGGTCTAATAAATATAAGGTCTCTCCCTCCAAAGACTTTGTTAGTTAATGAATTGATTTCTGATCATCAGATTGATTTGTTTTGTCTCACAGAAACCTGGCTACAAGAGGACTACGTTAGTATAAATGAGTCAACCCCCTCCAGTTATTCAAATTTCCACATTCCCAGATCTGTGGGAAGAGGAGGAGGAGTGGCAACTATCTTTCAGTCTGATTTATTAATTAGTCCCAGGCCAACTAATAATTACAGTTCTTTTGAACATTTAACCCTCAGTTTCCCTCATCCAAACTGCAGAGCAATAAAACCTCTTCTGTTTGTTGTTTTGTAACGTCCACCAGGCCCTTACACTCAGTTTTTGGATCAGTTGTCAGATTTCTTAACTGATTTGGTGTTAAATACTGATACGGTTATTATAGTGGGTGATTTTAACATCCATGTTGACACTGAATGTGATAACCTTAGTGTAGCCTTTAAAACTATCCTAGATTCAATTGGTTTTGCTCAAAATGTGCATGAACCGACGCACTCTCGGCTCCATACTTTAGACCTTGTTCTGACATATGGCATTGATTGTGAAGAATTAACAGTATTCTCTCACAACCCTGTCCTGTCTGATAATTTATTAATAACATTTGAGTTTAATCTAACTGAGTTCTCCACCCCCAAAAGAGGAGTTCCATTATAGTAGATCTTTATCGGATAATGCTGTATTAAAAACTTAAAGAGTCTGTCCCTTTTTAATATCCTCAGTATTGCAGAAATGCCCTGTAGATGGCAGCAATGCTGTTTCTTCCCATTCACAAATCGATACCTTTGCTAACAATGTGACTTCCTCATTGCGTTCTGCATTAGACAATGTAGCTCCCTTGAAAAAGAAGGTGATTATTCACAGGGAAGCTGGCTCCCCTGGTTTAATTCAAGAGCTGCGTTCCTTGAAGCACAATGTTAGGAAATTGGAGAGAAATGGCGCTCTACACACCAAGAGGAATCCTACTTAATCTGGAGGGACAGTCTATTGTTGTATAACAAGACCCTCCGCAGAGTTTAGAGCAGCATATTTTTCATCATTGATTGAAGAGAATAAAATAATCCTAGATTTCTCTTTAGTACAGTTGCCAAACTACCCAGGCCACAGCTCTGTTGATCCATCCATTCCCTTAGCTCTTAGTAGTAATGATTTTTGGATTCTTCATAAATAAAATTGATGCCATAAAAATAAAATAATGGCATCCTCCCACATGATTACCTCGTCCTCAGTAAGTGAGGCAGCATTGGAGGAATCTTTAGGAATCCTGCGCAGTGTTTGAAACTGTTTTAGAAGCAGTAGAGCTTTCTGAGCTATCTAAAATTTTAACCTCATCTAAACCTTCTACCTATGTAAGACCCGATCCCAACCAGTTGTTTAGGGACATATTCCCTTTGATCAGTGGCACTATTTTAGACATGATTATCTATCCTTATTAAATGGATATGTACCACAGTTTTTAAAAGTAGCTGTTATTAAACCTTTACTTAGAAACTTCTCTTGATCAAGATCAGTTAGTCAATTACATACCTACAATAATCTAATATTTTCCTAATTAAAATTCTTGAGAAAGTAGTTGCTAATCACTTTGTGAACATTTACAAAGTAATGACCTACTAGAGGAGTTTTCAGTCAGGCTTCAGAGCTCATCATAGCACTGGAACAAGCCTGTGAAGGTCACCAATGATATTCTCCATGGCCTCAGATAATGGACTTGTGTCTGTACTTGTCCTTTATGATCTCAGTGCTTCATTTTGATACAGTTGATACAATATTCTCCTACAAAGATTTGAACATACTGTAGGGTTAAGGGAAAACATTAGGCTGGTTTAAAGCTTATCTGTCGGACAGAATGCCCTTTTATTATCATGTTAATACTAATTCTTCTTCCTCAAACTCTAGGTTCACCT
>NW_023396980.1:0-80238 GCF_011125445.2 Fundulus heteroclitus
TGTTCATCTTACTTGTGAAAAGTTTACGTCCTGTGAGCCCTGACGTAAATAGTCCCTCGATTTTAAAAAACAAAATGAGCCGCACAGTGCTGAGGCATCATATGTGTGTTCAGCTTGAATCAGCAGTTAGGTACAGTCGACCGCCCCAAGATGCGGCCGTAATTCCTGCGCAGCGACAGTCAATGCGGGGTCTACTCTTATATTATGTCTATGGGGCGATGGCCTCTGCTAACAACTGCGCACGTTATTGCGGAGCGCAAATCATCGCGCTCCGCCTCTTAGACAACCGATTTCAGGTGTGTTGAATTGTTAAAGGGAGAACCCACTTTTCTCTTTAATAAAGCTAATCAAAACATCACACATCACCTTCACTCAGTCACACTCCTGAGGATTTCCTCAGCCAGAGTCTAACCGTGAACATTGATAACTGTTTACTCTAAAAAAAAGCACTCACCAGGATTATATTTCAACAAAAACTTTGTTGTCTTTGCTTAACATGGTTTCCCACATCTTCTGCCTGAAGACACGCTAGCTCTAATCAGCCAGGAAAAGAAGCAACTACGTTCAGCTGTGGTGCATTCAGAGTTCATGGGACAATTCAGTACTCAACAAAAAAACGTTTTTTTCTTCAATCAATAAAAAAAGTATATATATATATCTATATATATATCTATAGATATATATTATATATATATTATATATATATCTATATATATATATATATATATCTATATATATAAACATTTAAAACATACTTGAACACAACATTTCTTCTTGAGTTTTGAATTTCCCCATGCACTGTGAATGCACCACACAGCGTTGCTCACAGCTTCTGCTGTTTTAACATAATATAGCATATCTGATCTTTTCCTAGTGCTGTTAATCCTGATCTAAATATCACTCTCTTAATTCTTGGCATAGAAAAATAACATCCATGACATTTCCTGGAGTTGTTTTACCTTCTAAAATAAAATCATTTATCCTTCTTGTCTGCTCTCTGCTATGTTTTCTCTGGTCTATTTTCCTTAATTTTCTTAATCATTCCCCATACCTAGAGCTATAGGGGTTGTTCTACCTATTGAATCACAATAATCTCTCCATTTTGTCTTCTTGCCTTCTAAATAACTTTCCTTGCTTCTGCTTGATCTTTTTTATATTCAATTATTTTTTTTTAAAATTATGTGTTCTTTAGAAAACCTTAAAAGCTATCCTCCTCCTTCAAGTCTCTGCTTCCGCTTAGAAAAAAACATGGGATGTGACGTCACTTCCGGTGATGTGGCCCAAATATGGGCATAATGGCCGCCCTGTTCAAGTTTCTGCATGGCAGAGCTCTGGATGATGAGAGCTGTGAACTGATCACAAACTTCATAAATTTGTTAAAATTCAACGTTTTGCTCTAAAATTCTGAAAATATTCATGGATCTCAAAGAGTGCTTTATCTAATTATGTGATTTTTTAAACGCCCCATTGAAAAAAGCATTTCAGAGAAAAAAAATATTAGCCTTTATAGTCTTGCACGTGTGAATTTCAAAGTCTTTGAAATAGTTCAAATCGGTGGATTTTTACCAAACTGAAGTAAACAGTTTAGTCTAAAGGTGCTTTACAAATAGTGGCCATTTTTATTGGGATTGAACAATAGTTGTGGAAAATAACATTGATTTCTCCATTTTACAAACTTTTAAAAAATCAGAGTGTGCAACTTTGAAAAACCTCGATACATACAGTGAGAGAATTGTATCCACCTTATTCAAGGAATAAATCCTGAAAATCTGAGATCGTTACACCACAAAATTGATTTTTAGTAATTTTTTGAAGTTTTATAGGTTTTTTTTTCACACTTTTGGAATAGGCCCCGCCCACTTGTTTCAAATATTACCAATATTTAAGACTTTAGTTAAGGGCTATTACTGGAAGTGGGATGAAAAAGGTTTTGTAAAAATCCGATAAGCCATTCTTTGCGTAGTAGATTTTCTTGAATCACAGCGCCCCCTAGTGATGGACGATCCTCAAACGCGGGTCACATGTGCAAAATCTTATTTGGACTATGTGTTATGAAGGACATGTCAAAATCTGTTATAGTTTTAGAATAATCAGCAATTACATTTAGAGCTAGCTAGCTAACAATTACTTATTTTAGCGTTACTTTTCGAAAAAGTCAAAATTCAAAAATCTGCCGCGATAACTTTTTTTATTTGTCCATTATATGGTTATATATGGAGTTTTGTGCGGATTGCACAAAATATGTAGGAGGAGTTTAACAAGAAAGGTTTAACCTTTGTAGCCATGTAGCGCGAAAACTAGCTGGGAAACAAAGGGTGTGCCAATTCACTTTATTTTGCAGAATCATCCAATAAACAAAGTGCCATCAAGTTTTTGAGTGTAGGACCAGTAGTTTGGTGGTTATAGGCCAAAACGCATTGTCCTTTGTTATAGCGCCCCCTAGTTGTTGAGGGGTCTGAATTTCTGGGTTTGAGTAGGGGCGCACGTTCTGAACTTAGATACCTGATCCAATTGATTCGTTACAAATCCGCGTGGGCTCCACAACGCGTTTTAATTCCGTAATAATAATAATAATAACTAGAACTGCAAGCAGTTATTAACGGGTTCCAAGCCCACGCACCGCCCCCTTTGAGCATGTTCCTGGACTTCAGCATTCAACACCCTCATCCAAGCCCACCTACGCCCGCGCCCCCTTTGAGCATGTTCCTGGACTTCAGCGGTTTCAACACCCTCATCCCACAGGCATCTGGTGGAACAACTGGAACATCTGGGCTTCAGCACACCCCTTCACCACTTCCTCACCTCCTGACCACTGTCGGTCCGGGTCTGACAGACCACCTCTGATGTCATCACCCTCAGCACAGGCTTCCCTTAGGGCTGCATCCGGAGCCCCTTGCTGTTTACTCTGATGACACACGACTGCAACCCCCAGGTTCACCCCCAATCACATCATGAAGTTCGCAGATGACACAAACTCATCAACAGCTCAGCTGTGAAGGTGGTTAGCAGCACCAAATTCATCAGGGTGCACATCACGGACAACCTCACCTGCTCTGTGAACACCACATCTGGTGAGGAGGGCACAGAAGCGCTTGTACTTCCTGTGGAGGATGAGGAGAGCCCAACTGCCCCCCGCCCATCCTCACAACCCTCTACACAAGTACCATAGAGAGCATTCTGACCAGCTGTCTCTCTGTGTGGTGTCGAGGCGGCAGCACGTCCGACTGGTGGAAAACAACGGTTGTCAAGCTTCTGAAGTTTGCGCACGACACCACTCATGGGATTTATCTCTGATGGTGACGAGTCCGCCTACAGGTGGGAGGGTGACCATCTGGTGACCTGGTGCAGGGAGAACAACTTAGAACTCAATGCTGTAAAAATAGTGGAGATGGTTGTGGACTTCAGGAAGAACTCAGCCCCAGCTACCCCAACACCCTCTGTGACTATATATAATATATTTCAGTCGTCAGTCAAGTCAAGTTATGTTGCGAGTTCAGTTGTTTTTTTTTTCTTTTCTTTGTTCAGTGGTTTGTGTTGTTACCACTGGCAAGTTCATGTCAGTAAGAAGAATGAAGTTTGTCAATGGAGGTTCAGTTCTGCTTGGGGCACAGGCTCGCCATGTCCTTTCAGAGAGAATCCATGGAATCTGATCCAGTAGTCTGATCCAGATTTTTGATCAGCAACAACAAAAAAACCTAGCCTGCACACGATAATATTATTATTGCATTCAGCTAAATAAACTCACTTTATCAATTTTTACAGCATTGTTTTTTCTTCATTCCCTCACATTTCCATTGCGATGTTTTACATGCACTTTAAAAATTTTTCCCAACTCAAAACACCGGAATCATCTTTAACCCATGTAAAACAAAAATATAAAATCCTTTTTAATTATGAAACTATGACCTGTAATTTAACAAATTACAGCATAGGTTTTTTTAATCCTCTTTCAAGTCTTTGTAAATCATGAGATGAAAAACAGTTATCACCTTACCAAAGAGCATGAAATCCTTCTACATCCAATACTCTCCATCATCCATTGTATGGACGAAACCCAGCGCTGAACACAGAGAAATGTCGGACTGGATCAAATACTGCGTGTGTGATGGGTTCAAGTACCTCGCTCAACGTAGGAATTTACACATGTACAGCCTCAAGCTATTTAACTAAGATGTAAACGAGGTTTAAATGTCTACTGTTTAGTTTGATATTAATGAACAGTCATAATTTTAATTTACATGTAGTATGGTTGAACTAGAAGAATTAACAGTGGGATGTTGATAAACTGACTGTATATTTGTATTGTAGTGCTGAACCATAGATTTACTTCTGAGTCAGTTAGCTTGCAGTTAGTTGACCTCCACGCAGATTTGGCTCTGAAGGAACAGTCTGTTAAGAGTGATCATATATATATATATATATATATATATATATATATATATATATATATATATATATATATATATATATATATATATATATATATATATATGTATAGATATGGATACATGGATACATACATGGATACATACAAAATTATTAAAGTGGACATCTAAGTTTTAATTGAATACCCCTTACTTAGACTATTAATGGTAAGAGTTGTTGTAGTTGCAAAAACAAGCCACGTGATGGAGCCCTTGCTTCATTTTCTGAAAAGCTCTTTACAATAGGTTTTGTCAAACTATCTAAATAAATATTTATTTTAAATCAACGGTTTGCTCTAAAATTCTGAAAATATTCATGAATGTCCAAGAGTGTTTTATCTAACCACACAATTTTTTTGATGGTCCATTAAAAAAATGGATTCAGAGAAAGAAAAAATTAAACTTTATAATCTTGTATCATTAATTTTTAAAATCTTGTAAATTGGTCAAAATCGCCTGGATTTTTATCAAACTGAAAGACATGGTTATTCTGGCTGTGCTTTACAGATAGAGGCCATTTTTATTGGCATTGACCAATATTTGTGGAAAATA
This sequence comes from Fundulus heteroclitus, assembly GCF_011125445.2. Lineage (NCBI taxonomy): Eukaryota > Metazoa > Chordata > Actinopteri > Cyprinodontiformes > Fundulidae > Fundulus > Fundulus heteroclitus. The sequence continues at coordinate 4,977 of NW_023396980.1, forward strand.
CATTGATTTCTCCATTTTACAACTTTGAAAAAAACAGAGTGTGCAACTTTCAAAAACTGGAATACATGCAGTGAGAGAATTGTTGCACCTTATTCAAGGAATACATCCTTAAAATCTGAGCTTGTTACACCACACAAGTGATTTTAGGTGAATTTTTGAAGTTTTCAAGTTTTTTTCACACTTTTGGAAATAGGCCCCGCCCACTTGTTTCAATCATTACCATATTTAATACTTTAGTTAAGGGCAATGTCTAGAAGGGAATGAAGAAGGTTTTGTAAAAATCCGATCAGCCATTCTTGCGTAGTAGATTTCTTGACATCACAGCGCCCCCTAGTGATGGACGATCCTCAAATGCGGGTCACATGTGCAAAATCTTATTTGGACTATGGGTTATGAAGGACATGTCAAAATCTGTTATGGTTTTAGAATAATCAGCAATTACATTTAGAGCTAGCTCGCTAACAATCACTTATTTTAGCGTTACTTTTCGAAAAAAGTCAAAATTCAAAAATCCGCCGCGATAACTTTTTTTATTTGTCCATGACACACTCATATATAAAGTTTTGTGCGGATTGCACAAAAAATGTTGGAGGAGTTTAACAAGAAAGGTTTAACCTTTGTAGCCATGTAGCGCGAAAACTAGCTGGGAAACGAAGAGTGTGCCAATTCTCTTTATTTTGCAGAATCATCCAATAAACAAAGTGCCATCAAGTTTTTGAGTGTAGGACCAGTAGTTTGGTGGTTACAGGCGTAAACGCATTGTCCTTTATTATAGCGCCCCCTAGTTGTTGAGGGGTCTGAATTTTTGGGTTTGAGTAGCGGTGCACATTCTGTACTTGGATACCTGATTCAATGGATTCGTTACAAATCCGCATGGGCCGCCCAACGCGTTTTAGCGGAGAATAATAATTACCCGTAATAATAATAATAATAATAATAATAAATAATTTAAAAACACTAGAAAAACAATAGGGTTCTCTGCTCACAGAGCAGACGAACGGCATAGCCGTTCGCCTGCGCTGCGGGCTTGGAACCCTAATAATTTAAAAACACGAGAAAAACAATAGGGTTCTCTGCTCACAGAGCAGACGAACGGCATAGCCGTTCGCCTGCGCTGCGGGCTTGGAACCCTAATAATAATAATAATAATAATAATAATAAATAATTTAAAAACACTAGAAAAACAATAGGGTTCTCTGCTCACAGAGCAGACGAACGGCATAGCCGTTCGCCTGCGCTGCGGGCTTGGAACCCTAATAAATAATTTAAAAACACTAGAAAAACAATAGGGTTCTCTGCTCACAGAGCAGACGAACGGCATAGCCGTTCGCCTGCGCTGCGGGCTTGGAACCCTAATAACTAGAACTGCAAGCAGTTATTAACGGGTTCCAAGCCCACGCACCGCCCCCTTTGAGCATATTCCTGGACTTCAGCATTCAACACCCTCTTTCAAGCCCACCTACGTCGCGCCCCCATTGAGCATGTTCCTGGACTTTAGCGTTCAACACCCTCATCCCACAGCATCTGGTGGAAAAACTGGAACATCTGGGCTTCAGTACACCCCTCAACACTTCCTCACCTCCTGACCACTGTCAGTCCGGGTCTGACAGACCACCTCTGATGTCATCACCCTCAGCACGGGCTCCCCTTAGGGCTGCGTCTGCAGCCCCCTGTTGTTTAAAAATTTTAATCGCGATTAATCCTATGATGTCGATAGTTAACTCGAGATTAATCGCAAATTAATCGCATATTTTATCCTTTTATTTCTGAAAGTGTAATAGCCTATTTGGGCATTTTAATATGCAATTTTGCAATAAATGACACTAATAAAATACATGCTTGTACAAAAAATATTTTTGTTATTTTTCAAGCACTTTTCAGAATTGGTATGAAAACATCCTGGTGCCAAATGTTAAACTCTGGACTATAATGGCTATATGACTAATCATGATACCCTGATGTTTACACCATGTGTAAACAAATGTGTAAATACCTGTTTTCATGCCGATATATTTTTTTTGCCTCTTAAACAAAAGGTATTATGCATACATATAAATTAATAAAAATTGAACATTTCGATAAAGTCATAAGTTTTGTTCATTTCTTCACTCTCTCTCTCTCACACACACACACACACACATACACACACATCTAATTCTGAGCTTTCACACCAACAACAATAATTTCTTTGAATATTTTTGCTTGCTGTTTCTATCCATATTCATAGAGTTTAAGCCTGGAAAAAGGTTTTAAATCTCCAGGTCATTCCAGCCTTACACTTTGCTTGCAACTGGGCAGGAGCTTAATACCCTGAATGAGACTGTTTAGCAACTGTTAGTAACTCCAGGTCCTTCGTTTGGAAACGTGATTCATCCCTGGGTTGTCAAATACAGAGACAACAAATTAATAAGCATTAAAGAACGGTTTATGGGTTGGGTTTCTGCAATGTTATCAACGTGTAAAAGCTCATCTTCAGAACCAATCTCTGCTTAAAATGGTGATCTGCACCAAGTAATCTACTTTCAGCAGTTATCACCGGTTATTGCACCGTAAACTGCAGAAAATACGTGCAGAGTTGCTCTGTCTGCCTTTACTACCGTCGGCTCCTATGGCGGAGGGATATTTCAGCTGGATACACTCAAATGTAGTGCAGGCAGGCCACTTAATAACCCCTATTTCGTCACTTATTTAAGACCCCAAATAAGCGATTTCACTTTCAGAAACCTGCCCAAAAAAAACGCAACCCGTGACTCATGAAATTTAGAAGCGCTTTTAGAAAAAAGAAGCCCAAAGTCGCGTGTGTCCGATGTGTGTGTGTTTGTAGAGATCCATTCATGATCAAATGCGGTCCTCTGCTGGAATTTTTTAAAGCATTAGTGTAAATATATATATATATATATATATATATATATATATATATGTATAGATATGGATACATGGATACATACATGGATACATACAAAATTATTGAAGTGGACATCTAAGTTTTAATTGAATACCCCTTACTTAGACTATTAATGGTAAGAGTTGTTGTAGTTGCAAAAACAAGCCACGAGATGGAGCCCTTGCTTCATTTTCTGAAAAGCTCTTTACAATAGGTTTTTGTCAAACTATCTAAATAAATATTTATTTTAAATCAACGGTTTGCTCTAAAATTCTGAAAATATTCATGAATGTCCAAGAGTGTTTTATCTAACCACACAATTTTTTTTGATGGTCATTAAAAAAATGGATTCAGAGAAAGAAAAAATTAAACTTTATAATCTTGTATCATTAATTTTTAAAATCTTGTAAATTGGTCAAAATCGCCTGGATTTTTATCAAACTGAAAGACATGGTTATTCTGGCTGTGCTTTACAGACAGAGGCCATTTTTATTGGCATTGACCAATATTTGTGGAAAATACATTGATTTCTCCATTTTACAAACTTTGAAAAAAACAGAGTGTGCAACTTTCAAAAACTGGAATACATGCAGTGAGAGAATTGTTGCACCTTATTCAAGGAATACATCCTTAAAATCTGAGCTTGTTACACCACACAAGTGATTTTAGGTGAATTTTTGAAGTTTTCAAGTTTTTTTCACACTTTTGGAAATAGGCCCCGCCCACTTGTTTCAATCATTACCATATTTAATACTTTAGTTAAGGGCAATGTCTAGAAGGGAATGAAGAAGGTTTTGTAAAAATCCGATCAGCCATTCTTGCGTAGTAGATTTCTTGACATCACAGCGCCCCCTAGTGATGGACGATCCTCAAATGCGGGTCACATGTGCAAAATCTTATTTGGACTATGGGTTATGAAGGACATGTCAAAATCTGTTATGGTTTTAGAATAATCAGCAATTACATTTAGAGCTAGCTCGCTAACAATCACTTATTTTAGCGTTACTTTTCGAAAAAGTCAAAATTCAAAAATCCGCCGCGATAACTTTTTTTATTTGTCCATGACACACTTATATATAAAGTTTTGTGCGGATTGCACAAAAAATGTTGGAGGAGTTTAACAAGAAAGGTTTAACCTTTGTAGCCATGTAGCGCGAAAACTAGCTGGGAAACGAAGAGTGTGACAATTCTCTTTATTTTGCAGAATCATCCAATAAACAAAGTGCCATCAAGTTTTTGAGTGTAGGACCAGTAGTTTGGTGGTTACAGGCGTAAACGCATTGTCCTTTATTATAGCGCCCCCTAGTTGTTGAGGGGTCTGAATTTTTGGGTTTGAGTAGCGGTGCACATTCTGTACTTGGATACCTGATTCAATGGATTCGTTACAAATCCGCATGGGCCGCCCAACGCGTTTTAGCGGAGAATAATAATTACCCGTAATAATAATAATAATAAATAATTTAAAAACACTAGAAAAACAATAGGGTTCTCTGCTCACAGAGCAGACGAACGGCATAGCCGTTCGCCTGCGCTGCGGGCTTGGAACCCTAATAACTAGAACTGCAAGCAGTTATTAACGGGTTCCAAGCCCACGCACCGCCCCCTTTGAGCATGTTCCTGGACTTCAGCATTCAACACCCTCATCCAAGCCCACCTACGCCGCGCCCCCTTTGAGCATGTTCCTGGACTTTAGCGTTCAACACCTCCTGACCACTGTCGGTCCGGGTCTGACAGACCACCTCTGATGTCATCACCCTCAGCACGGGCTCCCCTCAGGGCTGCATCCGGAGCCCCTTGCTGTTTACTCTGATGACACACGACTGCACCCCCAGGTTCACCCCCAATCACATCATGAAGTTCGCAGATGACACAAACTCATCAACAGCTCAGCTGTGGAGATGGTTAGCAGCACCAAGTTCCTGGGGGTGCACATCACGGTCAATCTCACCTGGTCTGTGAACACCACGTCACTGGTGAAGAGGGCACAGAAGCGCTTGTACTTCCTGCAGAGGATGAGGAGAGCCCACCTGTCCCCGCACATTCTCACAACCTTCTACAGAAGTACCATCGAGAACATTCTGACCAGCGTACCATAGAGAGCATTCTGACCAGCTGTCTCTCTGTGTGGTGTCGAGGCGGCAGCACCTCCGACTGGTGGAAAACAACGGTTGTCAAGCTTCTGAAGTTTGTGCACGACACCACTCTCATGGGATTTATCTCTGATGGTGACGAGTCCACCTACAGATGGGAGGGTGACCATCTGGTGACCTGGTGCAGGGAGAACAACTTAGAGCTCAACGCTGTAAAAATAGTGGAGATGGTTGTGGACTTCAGGAAGAACTCAGCCCCAGCTACCCCAACACCCTCTGTAACTATATATAATATATTTCAGTCATCAGTCAAGTCAAATTATGTTGCGAGTTCAGTTGTTTTTTTCTTTTCTTTGTTCAGTGGTTCATGTTGTTACCACTGGCAAGTTCACGTCAGTAAGAAAAATTGAGTTTGTCAATGGAGGTTCAGTTCTGCTTGGGGCACAGGCTCGCCATGTCCTTTCAGAGAGAATCCATGGAATCTGATCCAGTAGTCTGATCCAGCTTTTGATCAGCAACAACAAAAAAACCTAGCCTGCACACGATAATACTATTATTGCATTCAGCTAAATAAACTCACTTTATCAATTTTTACAGCATGGTTTTTTCTTCATTCCTCACATTAACATTGCGATGTTTTACATGCACTTTAAATTTTTTTCCCAACTCAAAACACCGGAATCATCTTTAACCCATGTAAAACAAAAATATAAAATCCTTTTTAATTATGAAACTATGACCTGCAATTTAACAAATTACAGCATAGGTTTTTTTAATCCTCTTCCAAGTCTTTGTAAATCATGAGATGAAATACAGTTATCACCTTACCAAAGAGCATGAAATCCTTCTACATCCAATACTCTCCATCATCATCCATTGTATGGACCAAACCCAGCGCTGAACACAGAAATGTCGGACTGGATCAAATACTGCGTGTGTGATGTGTTCAAGTACCTCGCTCAACGTAAGAATTTACACATGTACAGCCTCAAGCTATTTAACTAAGATGTAAATGAGGTTTAAAATGTCTACTGTTTAGTTTGATATTAATGAACAGTCATAATTTGAATTTACATGAAGTATGTTTGAACTAGAAGAATTAACAGTGGGATGTTGATAAACTGACTGTATATTTGTATTGTAGTGCTTAACCATAGATTTACTTCTGAGTCAGTTAGCTTGCAGTTGAATTCATGATCTAGAGACAGGAAGATGCATTCACGGAATGGAAGTCAGCGCAGTTAACGTGGGATTGCGCAATCCCAGGGGAGGCCAAGATCGCTGGCTTGGTGGCGCTTCACTATCAAGCGCCACCAAGGATTTACGTTAAAAATAGTGAAAAGTCTTCAATTTTAAAGAGAATATGATAAAAAAATAAGGAAATTAGATTAAAAAAACAACTATTATTACAAATGACTGCGTGAATCACAATATATATTATGTTATCATTATTCTATATTTTCTTTATTTCCATGATTGCCTCCACTGAATGCATGTAACTGCTATCTATAACCCATAAACTCTGCACAACATTCGCATATTTGCTCATTTTGCATCATTGCATCTCCAACTAGCATTACAAATCCTGTCGAAGTCTCAGTTTCTAAATGCATTCTCGCACAAATGCCCTTTGCACAATCAATCCAGTACATACAAATGGTTTTAAAAATACTTACCTGTACACTGTGACTTTCTCATGCATTGTTTACACTTCAATTGTTTACTTTTAAATCACTGCTGCACCTTATACTGTAATTTAAATTGACTGTAATTTACAAGCTGTATTCTTGCACAAATTGCCCTCTGCACAATCAATTCTGCATATACAAATGTTTTTTAAAAAGACACACCTGTACACTGTGACTTCTCCTGATTTGTTTGCATTTCAATTGTTTACTTCAAATCACTGCTGCACCTTATACTGTAATTTATTTTACTGCAATTTACAAGCTGTATGCAACGGAATTTCATTCTGTATGCACTCTGTGCATACAAAATGACAAATAAAGTTTTCATATTCTCTTTAGTGTATCTATCCATATTACATTATAGCGTTACTTTTTAAATAAGTCTGATCCATATCTGAACTATGGATCTTTGCATATGTTCTTGCCATTACTTCTACTTTTTCTTCATTTGTTAATGCTGTTCCTTCTTCATGTTTTAGAACTGGATATGTTCTCTCTGGTCTATTTCCCTTCATTTTCTTAATCATTCCCCATACCTCAGCTATAGAAGTTGTTCTGCCTATTGAATCACAAAAATCTCTCCATTTTGTCTTCTTTGCCTTCTAATAACTTTCCTTGCTTCTGCTTGATCTTTTTTATATTCAATTAAATTTTTTAAATTATGTGTTCTTCTCAAAACTCTAAAAGCTATCCTCCCATTTCAAGTCTCTGCTCCGCTTAGAAAAAACACAGGATGTGACGTCACTTCCGGTGATGTGCCCAAATATGGGCATAATGGCCGCCCTGTTCACAGTTCTGCATGGTAGAGCTCTGGATGATGAGAGCTGTGAACTGATCACAAACTTCATAAATTTGTTAAAATTCAACGGTTTGCTCTAAAATTCTGAAAATATTTACGTATGTCCAAGAGTGCTTTATCTAACTACGTGATTTTTTAATATGGTCATTAATGAAACGGTTTCTGAGAAAAAAAAAACATCGGTCAAATTGACCTGGATTTTTACCAAACTGAAACACATGTTTATTCTGGCTGTGCTTTACAGATAGAGGCCATTTTTATTGGCATTGACCAATATTTGTGGAAAATACATTGATTTCTCCATTTTACAAACTTTTAAAAAATCAGAGTGTGCAACTTTCAGAAACCTCAATCACTTGGTCTAGTAAAAAATTCACCTTCATGTTCTAAATAATCTGGAATTGATTTACTATTTCCTCTTAATATATTATTCAGTGTATTCCATAATTGTTTACTATCATGTTTTATTGCTAGAATAAATATGTGTGTGTGTTTGTAGAGATCCATCCATGATCAAATCCTGTCCTCTGTTGGAATTTTTACATGTATTCCATACAACGCCACATTAAAGCATTAGTGTATATATATATATATATATATATATATACACACACATGGATGCATACATATATACATACAAAATTATTGAAGTGGACTTCTAAGTTTTAATTGTAGACCCTTTACTTAGACTATTAATGGTAAGAGTTGTTGTAGTTGCAAAAACAAGCCACGAGATGGAGCCCTTGCTTCATTTTCTGAAAAGCTCTTTACAATAGGTTTTTGTCAAACTATCTAAATAAATATTCCTATTAAATCAACGGTTTGCTCTAAAATTCTGAAAATATTCATGAATGTCCAAGAGTGTTTTATCTAACCACACGATTTTTTTGATGGTCATTAAAAAAATGGATTCAGAGAAAAAAAAAATTAAACCTTATAATCTTGTATCATTAATTTTTAAAATCTTGTAAATTGGTCAAAATCGCCTGGATTTTTACCAAACTGAAAGACATGGTTATTCTGGCTGTGCTTTACAGATAGAGGCCATTTTTATTGAGATTGACCAATATTTGTGGAAAATACATTGATTTCTCCATTTTACAAACTTTTAAAAAATCAGAGTGTGCAACTTTCAGAAACCTCAATACATGCAGTGAGAGAATTGTTGCACCTTATTCAAGGAATACATCCTGAAAATCTGAGCTTGTTACACCACACAAGTGATTTTAGGTGAATTTTTGAAGTTTTCAAGTTTTTTTCCACACTTTTGGAAATAGGCCCCGCCCACTTGTTTCAATAAATACCATATTTAATACTTTAGTTAAGGGCAATGTCTGGAAGGGAATGAAGAAGGATTGGTAAAAATCCGATCAGCCATTCTTGCGTAGTAGATTTCTTGACATCACAGCGCCCCCTAGTGATGGACGATCCTCAAATGCGGGTCACATGTGCAAAATCTTATTTGGACTATGGGTTATGAAGGACATGTCAAAATCTGTTATGGTTTTACAATAATCAGCAATTACATTTAGAGCTAGCTAGCTAACAATCACTTATTTTAGCGTTACTTTTCGAAAAAGTCAAAATTCAAAAATCCGCCACGATAACTTTTTTTATTTGTCCATGACACGCTTATATATAAATTTTTGCGCGGATTGCACAAAAAATGTAGGAGGAGTTTAACAAGAAAGGTTTAACCTTTGTAGCCATGTAGCGCGAAAACTAGCTGGGAAACGAAGGGTGTGCCAATTCCCTTTATTTTGCAGAATCATCCAATAAACAAAGTGCCATCAAGTTTTTGAGTGTAGGACCAGTAGTTTGGTGGTTACAGGCGTAAACGCATTGTCCTTTATTATAGCGCCCCCTAGTTGTTGAGGGGTCTGAATTTCTGGGTTTGAGTAGGGGCGCACGTTCTGAACTTAGATACCTGATCCAATTGATTCGTTACAAATCCGCGTGGGCTCCACAACGCGTTTTAATTCCGTAATAATAATAATAATAATAATAATAATAATAATAATAATAATAAATAATTTAAAAACACTAGAAAAACAATAGGGTTCTCTGCTCACAGAGCAGACGAACGGCATAGCCGTTCGCCTGCGCTGCGGGCTTGGAACCCTAATAACTAGAACTGCAAGCAGTTATTAACGGGTTCCAAGCCCACGCACCGCCCCCTTTGAGCATGTTCCTGGACTTCAGCGTTCAACACCCTCATCGCACAGCATCTTGTGGAGAGTGGTGAGGACAGCAGAAGGGATCATCAGGGCTTCTCTTCCCTCCATTAAGGACATTGCATCCCAGCGCTGCATGTCCCAAGCACATATCATCATCAGAGACCCCTCACACCCCCACCATGGACTGTTTTCCCTGCTGCCCAATGGGAAAAGGTTTTGCAGCATCCACTACAGGTCCACCAGGTTCTGCAACAGCTTTTTCCCTGTTGCCATCAGTCTGTTGTACTGTACTCTAAACTGGACTCTACACCATATTTGCACATTTTCCTCATTACCTGGCATTACCAATGTTGCCCAACTTTTATTATCCTTTTAAAAAAATACACAACGTTAATGCATTTTTGCACAAATGCCTTTTGCATCATTTTTGTACATAAACAACAGTTGAACATTTTTCTACACACTGTCTCCTGCATTGTTTACATTTTGATCACTGTGCCAAAGCCTTTGGTAAATACATTTTGTCAGAAAATGTTATTGTGCACAAAATATCAATGGAGGACAAATTTGTGTATTTGTTTCACCACAATTTTATTAAAAACAATACAAACAATGTAAAGAAGCACAAAAAAATAATTCAGTAAAAGATACAAGTAAACTTAACACATTTGAGCAAAATTCCGTTTTTCCTGTGTCCTGTTTGGCATGGTGGCAGTTAGAATTGTTGTCTGATTGCCATTGAGAGCCGAACAGTTTTGCTTTTACCAGTGGAACAACATATGACTTTTACCATAAAGTTGTTATATACACTTGGTAAGGAGATGCTTTAAAACAAACAAAACGTTTCCAAAAAACTTAAATACCCAAATTGGAAAAAGTATCACTGTAAACATGCAAAACATTTGAAAATTAAAAAGCAATTAAAACAAAAACAAATAATAAAATTTGGAAAAAATAAAAAAAAATTGTGAGAAAAAAAATGTGTCAAAAGTTGTCTTAAATAAATGAGAAGTACACAAAAGATTTCAATCTGTAAAAAGATTTAAAAAGTGTAAATTTTAAAAAGTAATCAAAAATTGAAAAATGTGGCACAAAACGATACATTTGCAAACTTAAAAAAGTTGCAAAAAAAAAGACTGAAGTAAAAAAATTAACAAAAATGTGCAGAAAAAAATGAAGTTTAGAAGAAAAAAAAAAAAGCATAAATGTGAATACAATATACAAAAATAAAGCAAACAAAAATCAAGAGTTATCAAAACCTGTGGAAGCAAATGTGACTGAAGTAATTTGTTTATGTAATGTGTGCAAGTTGGTCTTAAGGGACCCTTATTCTTGATCAGCTATACCTATTTTGTATCCAAGTATGGCAATTTTTTGGTTAATTGAATTGGTGTTTCTTCTCTGTTGTTCTGTTCCTTCCATTATGTGTGTTTATCATAGGTTGGCATTTTTTATCAATGATAAAATTGGTAGGCAGATCTATTCAGGTCAATAAGGTTTTTGGAGCACAAAAAATATTGACTGTTGTTGAAGATATTAGAAAAGTGAATACAGTTATATTTTTGTTTTATGGGTCTGAGGTTGAATGTATCAGAACTTCATGATATGCGTTTTACCTTTTTAGTAATGATCTAAAAAGGGGGGGGGGGTTGCTTTCTGCATATCTAAAATATAAGATTATTTTTGGTCAAATGAAAGTCATGAAGATGCTGTTGTGGTAGCTGTAGTACGTCGGTATAACTGTAGCACTGACTGTTGTTGGACCAAAGTCCTTAATGTAAATGTGGTCGATTAAAGTCTCACCGTCAGTTGTTGGTGTGGTTACTATTTGATTGTATAATCTTTGACCCATGAAATCCAGTATGGAATTAGAAGTCAGAGCATTGTCATTGAAGTCACCCAGAACAATCTTTGGTCCAGAAAGGGTATCGAAAAGGCTTAAAGCAGTACCCAAGCGCATCTTAAAATGAGAGATGTTATATGATGGTGGACGGTACAACAGTAACACGTTGTAGTCATGAGGTTGTACATTAAATACAATTGCTTCTAAATCATCATACTGTACATCAAGAATATTACAAGCAATTGTATTTTTGTAGAAAACACCAATACCACCATGATTTCTATTTTTCAAGCTGCAAGTGTTAGCTGTGTCAATGTATGATTGGGATCTTGTTTTGTGTTTGAATATCCAACCTGGCATTTCTACAAAGTTGAGCGGTTTATTGTCTTCAAGCCATGTCTCTGTTAGACATATTATGTCTGTATCCAACATCTTAAGGTTACTTTTAAGATCTTTTATATGATTTGGTAACCCTTGGATGTTGTGTAGACTGAGAGATAGATTGCTGTTGGGCACTGGGTTTAATGAAGGGCTAATGAAGCTAGTCATTACTTTTAGATTGTCTTCTATGTCAGGCTTTGCATAAATTGCAGTGGGTTTGAAATCTTGTATGACAAGGTTGTCAACTGATTTGACTCGACTTAATGCTACATAAGCTTGGCCAGCAGCAAAGATTTTTTTGAATGATACCACAGCTCTGTCTAATGTTAGGCCTTGCACCTTGTGAATTGTGCATGCCCAAGCAAGTCGTAATGGAAACTGTCTTCTAATGCCTCCAGTGTATGCCAATTTGTCTTCATCTTGATGTATTGGAGTTGCATATTTAAGTTCTGGATCAGAACAGGGGAATTTATGTCTAAGTTTTGTACCTATTCTCTTGTCATCAAAGTGTACATAAATCGTATGAGCAATGCGTTTTTCAGAAAACTTGATTTGAATTACAGTACCAAACACTCCATTAACCAGACCGTCTGAAATGTCCAAGTTTTTGATCAGCATCACTCTAGCTTTTGTCCCAACACTTAATAGTTTTTCCAAATATGTGTTTTCATGAGTAGCTTGTGTTTGAGATAATCTAATACAAGTACCTGTTTGCTGATTTTTTTTGAAGTCCTGTGCTTTAATTTGAACAATGTCTGTGCAAATCTTGTGCAGCATGTTAAAGTTATGGGTATGCACGTCAGAATTTGTTGCAAAAATGTGAAGGTCTTCTGTAAAGTCAGACGTACCCGTTTCACGTTGTTTCAATAGTCTTTCATCATTTTCATTGAGCTTCATGCCTTTTTTGTGTTTCCTAATGCGGTTTAGTGTCATGGCAAACTGTTGATGCTTTTGTCGAACAATTTCAGTTAACTCAATGTGTGTAAAAGTGTTATGCCATAAGCAGAAGCCAGCCTCTTCTTTGTAAAGAGGCTTCCCTTTGACAGGTGGCAGCTGAAAAAAATCTCCGACAGCAATCACTGAAACATTACCAAAAGGTGAAAAGTCTGATGATTGTTTTATTTGTCGCAGTCTACCGTGAATGTATGTTAATATCTTGTTGTCAACCATTGAGATTTCATCTATGACTAGTATCTGCAAATTGTGTAAGTTGGCTCTCAATGTATTTATTTTCTCTTCCCTTAATGGTTGATATGGTAGGGAAATTTGGTTACCTATTGCAAAACTGTTATGTATTGTGGTTGCATTTATGTTTAATGCAGCAACACCAGTTGGAGCAGTTAGCAAAACATGAGTATCATCTGGATAGTCTGATAGTCGTGCAAGTATTCTGTTTGATTCATAATACACCGCCTTTATCAAATGCGACTTTCCTGTACCTGCTCCTCCAGAAATGAAAACATGAAATGGGTTAGGGTTTTTTCCATTAACCTTATCAACGCACCACTGTCGTATCTTGTAGAACACTTCAGCCTGTTGTTCATTTAAAGAACGCATGAGTGATTGGCCTTCCTCGTGTGTGATGTTTTGCTTTCTGAACTCTACTGCAAAAGGTGTTTTTTCTACTGGTTCAAGATCTGGAATTTCTTCCCTTTCATCAGGGTTTTTATTGTTGTTTAAAGCACTTTCTGCTTGGCATTCCAGTCGATCTAATTCAGACTCAGGACACAAGTTAGCCCAACCATCCTCCTGAAATCCATGGTCTTCGACATGATCTTGACAGTGTTGCAATTCCTCTGCTTTAATTTCAAATTTTGATCTGTTATGTTCGACAACATCTTTGACAGGTTGTATTTGTTTGGAAGCAGTTGTAAAGGAACCTTCAGTATAAAACTCTTGGAAAGTTAAAAAAGCTGATGGTTTAATCTCATCATTTGAGTAATAGGGCAAGAACAACTGAAGCAAGCTTTGATAATGTTTTTCAGGCTCTTGTGTTGGGGAGAAACGAGCATATCTGACAACAGCTGCATCTGACCTGGTCCTTTTTTGAACATAGCCACATTTGTTATCAAGTGATATAACAGAGGATTTTTGACTTTTGGGAACACATCTGTATTCAGAGGCAAAGGTTGCTAAACACATGTCTCTAAATTCAGGTGTTTTGGGTCTATTTTTGTATCTATCTGTGATATTGGTCATCCATATCTGGTTATTGGTTGGGTCAAGGTTTTGAGCCCTGCTCTGTATTACACTGAGTGGAAGGCTCATTTTAACAATGTTGTCTCCTGTTGGCACAAAAACCACTTTCCTTGATCCTTCTTTCAATCTCATGTTTGTTACTCTGTAAACACTTTCTTGAGCAGAAACCTCTCGGTTGTGTAAGAATATGCTGCCCAACTTGTTTAGGGATTCTTTTGCTGCCAAATTACCTTGATTTTTTATTTCATTCTGGGCATGTTTTAACAATAAACCCATTTCCCTTTCAGCTTTTGAAATGTATGAAATTATATAAACCACACAGGCATAGGCATCACAGACAAATTGAATGTCCATATTTGCATTCCAGCAACGAAGAAGGTCTCTATTGTATTGGTTAACCCACACATCATTTACATTGCGTTTGTGGACAACACTTAGTTTGTGTGCAGTTAATTGATAAGCTTTTTCAAATATTGATTGATTGACGCCAATGGAATCGAAAAGATCATCAATGGTGTTATAGGTTGCATTTTCATTTGTCAGTGCTTCTTTAACTTTGGCCATCATTTGTTTGGCAACCACGGTTTCATCTGGTGGCGCTTGACTTTGTAGTTGTTGCTGATCTGTGTTAGGCTGGTTTTGTTTTTTAGCTGATGTTTTTTTTGAATTTTTACAAGAGACATTTGGCTGTGGTTTTGAAATAAAGGTTTGGTTACTAGGTGGTCTAGGAAAATTGAACCTACATGGTGTGCCCTTCTTTTTACAAGTTTTAGAATGTTTTCTGCTGTGCATCTGAACACTAGAGACAACTTCATGCATGGGGTCACTTTCAGGTGGAAGCTCACATGTCACATATTTGTCAATAAATGTGATAACTTCTTCATTGGTGTTTACACCAATCTTAGGTGACTCCACCCAAAAAAGGCAGTGTGTGTGACAACTGCCACGTTGCTGGAATTCTACTCTGTAAAAGTAATCAATGACCTTTCCAATGGGTTGAGCTGGAGACATTATGACTTCTTTTAACAAACAATGAAACCTATGGTCAAACATTCTAGCTGCTGTTACAGGATTATTTTTTAACAAGTCACACTTTTGGGTCCATTCCATGTCAGCAATATTGCCTATGACATTGTCTGCATACATAAATGCTTCCATAAATTCTGGCCAGCGTAAATCAGCAGAAGAAAATGACATAAAGAATGTGGGAATTCCAAGGGTTCTCACCATGGCCATCAAGTCCTTCTGAACACCTTGCCAAAATACAGGTGTGCCTCTAATTGGTTTCAAAAACTTGTAGCCCATATCATAGTTTAAGAGGTCTTTCAAAAAGTCTGGGTTGTTAGATGAAGATGACGCAACATCAGTGTTATGCTGTCCCTGATATCCTTTTCTCAAAGCTATTGATACATTGGAAACCACTTGATTAATTTCAGACAAGTATTGTGCATAGAAAATATATTCCAAATTCTTTCCAAATCTGCCATCTGCATTTAATATTCTGCTTTTTAGATATTTAGCAAGTGTAATTCTGTGATCTCTCTGTTCGTGGAATGTGCCTGTTCCTTTTGGAAAAAGGACAGGAAAACACTTTGCCTCATTAGCAATGTCACTGAGCAATCTTACAGGGCTATTTCCTTCAGCAGGAGCAACAGATAAAATACTTTCAAAGTGATTGTCCAGAATTTCTTGTGCAATGTCAACAGGTTGCAAGCATGTATCCAAATACATTCCATGGTGCTGGTTATCAGTGTAATGTTCTGGAACATCAACTGAGCCACAAGCGGGCTGGCCAGGCCCAGAGCCACAAGCGGGCTGGCCAGGCCCAGAGCCACAAGCGGGCTGGCCAGGCCCAGAGCCACAAGCGGGCTGGCCAGGCCCAGAGCGCCACAAGCGGGCTGGCCAGGCCCAGAGCCACAAGCGGGCTGGCCAGGCCCAGAGCCACAAGCGGGCTGGCCAGCCTCTTCAATTGTAACCTTTTCCAACGGATTAGACCACTCGTTGTTGATATGTACATCAGTGTACCACTTGTTCTGGGCTTTTAAAAAGTTCAGAGCATTATGAACTTTTTGCGTGTTCACATACTGATACTCATAGTGACCCTTGAATGTTAGTTTACGTTTTAGTTTAACTCTAATCATCAGATCTTGATCATCTAATCTTGGAAGAATATTACAAACAGCATCACTGCTTGATGGCACGCATGTCACAGGCCCATGAACCCCGTTTTGGCCTCCCTTTGGTAAAGCTAAAAGCTTCATAAAGGGAATGTGTTGTGCAATCAAATGTTGTTCTAATGAATTTAGTGCATCAAGTTCTTCAGGAATAGGATCTGGGTGGAGATTATTTACAGCACTGTCTTCTGGTACTACACCTCTAAGAATCTTGTTATTGCAGGTGTGACAAATCCATAACATGCTTGCAGTGGTTTTTTGGAGATGGCAATTTACTTCACAAGAATTTCCACAAGTGTGGACATATGTATAAGTGATGCATTTCTTCGCTACAGATTCTGCCAAAGCACTTTTTCTGTATTGGTTTAAGTTACATTTTACAACTTGATGTTTAAACAATAACTTGTGGCAAACACAACAGACATAGGTTGGACCTGACTGGACTTTTATCTTAAACTGATTGATAACAAAGTCGATGTTGTGTTTTTGGAGGAATATAGTATTCCTTCTTTTACCAACAGCATCTTTAATAGATATAGCATGATCGATACTGATATTATACAATTCCTTGTGGTAAAGTTTTATTCGTTTACGATGGGGAGAATTGTTTCTATACCTTTCAACATTCATGGCTTGTAACTCCAATTTAGATTCTTTACTCATGGATGCATAATGGTCTTTGCTTCTCTGTTTGACAGCTTCTTTAAAGTCTGTTTGATGTTTATATTTATATACATTTATACCTTTGCTGTACTGTTTCATGTTCTCCTGAAACTCTGGATCATTGCTGTTTCACGGTCTCCTGAAACTCGGGATCATTCGCATATTATCTTTGCTGTACTGTTTCACGGTCTCCTGAAAACTCGGGATCATTCGCATATTATCTTTGCTGTACTGTTTCACGGTCTCCTGAAACTCAGGATCATTCGAATATTATCTTTGCTGTACTGTTTCACGTTTTTCCTGAAAGTCAGGATCATTCGCATATTTATCTTTGCTGTACTGTTTCATGTTTTCCTGAAACCCTGGATTATTGGCATACCTGTTTTTGCTGTATTGTTTGACATTTTCCCTAACCATAGGATCATTGGCATATTTGTGTTTTTTGTATTGTTTGAGGTGTTCCCGAAAACTAGGGTCACTAGCATGCTTATCTCTACTGGACTTTTTAACCTTTTCTTTGAAATCTGGTTTTGTTGCATAGTTCTTAACACTCTGTTGTTGCATGCAAGTTCTGTAGTCTTGGTCTTTGTCATAACAGTCCTTGATTTTAGTCTTCTTGATCTGTCGGTGTAAGTCATCCAAATTGTACCTCTTTCTCTTTTGTCTTTTTTCTCTTGTATCCCCTTTTTTACAGCTTGTGATTTTGTCTTTGTTAAGGGTATGGTGTTTTACATGACATGAAGTGAAACCGATACACTCATTAGAGACTTTATCTGTTACACAGGTTATGGGTTCATAATGACAATTGTTGTAATGATTAAGGTAGAGTCCCTTGCAATGGCCATCTGTGTTGTTGGAAGGATATCTTAACCATTTTTCGGAAGTATATGTGTATATGTCCACATGAAAGAAATCTGCCGCCGCCTGAATTTCCACTTCAGTGGCCCAAGTTCCCACATACTTCATTTTTGAAGCAGTTACATATTGTTGCACAGATGTGTACTGAGGTCTAATAATTTTTGAGTATATCTCTGGATTTGCAAGCATCTGTTTTACAATAGCATAACGAACACACCTATGCTTTTCTTCAGATCCAATAAAAACATAGGACAGAGCACGGAAAAAGCAATTCCCATCTGACCTTATACTTGTGGCTGCACAAGGCACAGGTTGATCTACAGTAATGCTGGAAACAGTCTCCTCTTCCTGAAAACTTGGGACAACGTTAAGCTTTGTGCATATTCTCCGTTTTTCAGTCAGTGTCAGTGGACTAAATGTGAGGCTGTTGCAATTACTTTGAGACACTATCGTCACAGAGTCATCAGTTACATGACCTGGTTCCAAAGAAACACCGTGCATATTCTCATCTGGGCTTGCTATATTTGCAAAACTGTCCTGCAATGCTACACTGTCAGTATCCATTCCACCAGTCCTAGCAGAAAATGTTCCATCACTAACAACCTTAACACCAGTAGCTTCAAACAAGTGGTATGCATTATGCAGCTCATCATTGCCACATAAAGACTGAACTAGGTTTGTGATGTGCATGTTCAATGAATCAACTGTGGCATGGTGTGCAAGAATACTGGAGCCATTTAAATCGAGACCACCATCATCACCGCGTGCATGTGGATCAAAGACCGAAAACCCAGACTCATGCTTCAAAACTGCACATGTGCTGTTCATAATTGTGATTAGGCAGGCGTCGTTGTCATCGAGTGCTCTTTGTAAAGCCTTATCTAGAGGCATAGCAACATTGGCAAGATCCCGATCATATTCTTGGATGTTAACATGTCCAGTAAATGTGTCTAAATATTGTAGGGTGAATGTGTTTCCGTCCAATGTGTATTTTGTGGGTAATTCCCTGACAAAAACGTATCCACTACCATTGACATCACTAATCATGCCATGCTGCTTCATGAAAGTGTACATTTTATCACCATTTAGCAACAGTCTATCAATATCATTTGTTGACCAGGTTCTTGCATTGTGAATGGCATTAGTCATGATAGTCAGTAGTACTATTGGTGGCACACTGTTTTGATTTATTTGAACCAAAGTAGTCATGGCCCTGGTGAAATGAACCTCTTGTAATTAGTGTGTGATCAGGAAGACTTCTCTTACCGTTTTTGGTGACAGTTTCCCCACCAGCCACTAGTCTGTCACAGCCCTAATACAAAAACACAAGGGTACAATTAGAGTTGGGATAAGAAGTTTATTTAACTTCTTTGCTGGTATGCTCTGTTTGTGTGAATCAAGTTAAACATGTTCTGTACACAAAGTTAAAACGTTTCATGTATCCATGTATACAGTGAGACAACCCATGATTGAAGCTTAAAGTATTTATGGCTAAATCAACAAATACGTACAAATTTCCCTTTACAAATAAAAACAATATTCTTTACTTCATTATAATATTTTTTCTAGAAGATCAGACGTCTTCTCAACAATTTGCTTTTTTCATACATGACATTCCTTCAAATTTTAACAGGCAATTAATTTAAAAAAAAAAAAAAAAAAAAAAAAAAAACAGTGCCAACAATGTGTTTGGGACCAAAAGTATACATTATGCATGTTAACACATCAGGATTACCTTTGTTTTTGAAATGGTGCAGTTGGATTCAGCTCCACCGAAAAC
This sequence comes from Fundulus heteroclitus, assembly GCF_011125445.2. Classification (NCBI taxonomy): domain Eukaryota; kingdom Metazoa; phylum Chordata; class Actinopteri; order Cyprinodontiformes; family Fundulidae; genus Fundulus; species Fundulus heteroclitus. Next base: position 24,513 of record NW_023396980.1, read on the forward strand.
TGCTCCAATTCTTCTTCCACCTGTAAATAATAGGAAACATTTTATTACAAATTATGATTTCATTGAGAAACAATTGACAATCTTAAATAGGTTAACAAATACTAGCCTGTAGATGTGGTGCTTTCTTTGGTGAAGCACAGCTTTGATGTTGGCTTGAAGTTGGAGAAGCCTAAAGTTCAGAAGAAGTGAAGAATAATTTCATGTTTTATTAGCCAATTTAGAAAGTGAAACAAAAATATGTATACATGTCATAGATATAGTGAGTTAATACATCACATAACATTAAAGTATTTATGTCTAAATGAAATAGACATGAATTTCACTTTACAAAAAAAATATGACTTACTTTGTTATATTCCTTGTTCTAAATGATTAAAAGTCTTGTCAATAATTTATACTTTAATACATGGCATTCCTTCAAATTTTAATAGCCAATTCATTTAAAGACAGTGCCAAAAATGTTTGGGATCAAAATTATACATATTAACACATTGCACATATTAACAAAACACCATTCCCCATCAGTATTACCTTAGTTTTTTGAAATGGCGCAATAGAAGCATCTCCAAAAGTTGGTGTGTTGCCATCCCCCAATATTTCCAGCATTTCACCATCAAACCACTTTGGATTGAGCTCCACAGAAAAGTCCATTTGTTCTTCCACCTGTAAACAATAGCAAACAGTTTATTACACCTTATGGTTTCAGTAAGAATATAATTAAAAAGTTTAAATAAAAATTAGAACAAGATCCTGGTAGAAGCGGCCGAAATTAGTTTTCTCTGTAGTGTGTCTGGGCTCTCCCTTAGATAGGGTGAGAAGCTCAGTCATCTGGGTCTCCTCCTGGTGGGAGGAGACCCAGACTGAAGACACAGGATACGCTGGAGGGACTATGTCTCTCAGCTGGTCTGGGAATGCCTTGGGGTTCCCCCAGAGGAGCTGGCCCTATTGAAGCTCCTACCCCTGCGACCCGACCGTGGATAAGAGGAAGAAGATGGATGGATGGTTAAATAAAAATGTTTTACAAATACTAACCTTTAAATGGAGTACTCTCTTTGGCGAAGTACAGCTTTCTTGTTTACTTGAAGTTGGAAAGGTCTATAGTTTGTCAGAAAAGAATGACAATCATAAATCTAATAAATAAATATTTATAATACATTCAAATGTTAAGTCAAAAACAGTAAATTACTTTACCTTATTGTGAGATCCGACAATGTTCCATTCAAAGGGATCTTGTGGGGCCACAACTGGAACCTCAGGTGTACAAAGCAACTTTGAGACTTTTTCAGCAGTTGGCTTGGGAACCTGCTCAAGCATCTTTGGAGGAGAGCATGACATGGTGGGCATCACCTCCGTCTCTGCAGTTGGCTTGTGAATCTGCTCATGTGAGGCCTCATATATTGCTTTATTTAGGATTTTCATCCCATCATCGTCACTTAGGTGTACCTTTTAACAAAATAAAAACGGTACATATTAATAATCAATTAATTTTGTTAAAGTTATACTTTATAAAACTTTTTGAATTCATTACCCCATCTCTGCTCCACAGGTGCAGTTTTCTCATTGGAAACAGCTCAGCAACTGATTTGTATGAGACACCTTGAAATGCAGAAAATAGACAAATGTTAAATACTTCTTAAAATAGTAAGTTACAAATTGAGGCATTTAATTCAGAAATACTTAAAATGTGATATTTTTACAAAGCAAAAGGCTATATTGTCAGTATTTACCCAATTGCACCGATACTCTGTGGAATTCTTGTCGTAAAAGAGACTGAACCTGAGGATCCACGTTTAGTCTTGGAGGGAAATCCAACACAAACACCTTTAAAAAGATATAAAGTAGGAAATTACTTAACAGTCCCTAAAACAATCTTATAAACATTTACATTTATGGTATTGTTATGAGAACCGTACAGAACACTAAATCATACCCGTGCCTTTAAACACTTTAGTTATATACAGTGCATGTTTTTATTAAAAACGTCAAGCAATTGTTTTACTTGCTTGCATTTATGGTGCTACATATACTTGTATTTTTTGTTACTAATTTACTGCTTACAAATTTGTATCATAAACCAACACAACAGCTTACCTTCGGAAAAAGTGTGCAAACAGTTGTTAGGAGCTTTTTAAACTGTTTCCCAGCTTCACTGACAACGGTGCTTCTCTTCAAAGTGTTGCTTGGAGCTAACAAACAGACTAAATCAGGTATTCGTGGTATCACAGCATTCAAGATTTCGGTTCTCAGGTCCAACGCTGCTCCTCCAGGAACAGCCAAGAATCCAAAATAAAGACTCTCTTCTTTAATAGGAGCAAATCCATCCACAATAGCCCTTAGATGAGAGTCTCCGATAAGAAAGACAAACTAAAAGAAATACAAAATAGTATTACAACACTGCTTATTATTATTAAGTCAATGTATGTGTAAAATAAACTTACTTTCTTGTCTTTTGATTCTGGTGGAATGACCAGTTTGCAGGTATTGTTGGCAGAAGAGGTCGGCCAAGGTCTACTTCTATGCCGCGTTCCTGTTCCTTGACCTTCCAATCAGAAAACAACAAATATTTTGGTTTAAGCTTGTTAAATCAACAGTATGCAACCAAAGCACAAATGTCACAAGTATCTATTAAACACACATACAAGCCACAAACGTGCTTTCTTGAACTTTGATTTCGACATCCAGTGGTTTGGGGTCTTCCATCTTCCTTTTAAAGGCTTGTGTACGGCGAAAACCTTTGCCGCGAGGCATCTAAAAATAAAGAAAAATAAGGTCAGCATACTATAAACTACAACAACTTCAGTCTGCAGCTACCTGGGCCAGCAGATGGGCCAAAACCACAGAGACACCTGAAAGTCTACCACAACCTGTTGGCCTGCAACCACAGATAGTGGAGGTTAAATGTTTTAAAAACTGTAAAAAGGAAATCCCCATCCACTGTAAAACTGGGGGACATTGTTGCTTTAAACCGACATGTTGATGAATGTACATTGTCCTAATTGAAGTTAATAACTTAAATATTAAATTTTAAGCCTTTCTTCACCACACTGAAACATCTCCAATTCATTTGTTATTTTGTTGTTGTATCAAACAGCTCCTGCAATTACTTTGATTACTTAAAGAAAACAAAAAATATATCCCAGAAATGAGTAAAGTAACTAGTAAAAGCTGTAAAATAGGACAATGACGTTTGTAACTTTAATTCTAGTAGATAATGAATTAAACACAATCCTCACACTTAAATATTTCTCCAATATACTAAGAAGCTCGAGAGTGTGAAGCAAAGCTTTAAAGATGAATGTCTTTTTATGTCATTTTATGTCAGAGCCTCCACGGGACCCACTAGAACATGGGGACAAGTAAAAGTGAAACACAAGAATATTCTACAAAATGGTAGCTTTTAATTATTATACTTTATTTTAAAAAAGGCACTTGTTATGTCAAGAGATCCAAATTTCAGTGTCATTCCTTAGACACGGGAAGTAAAGGACGCATGCAAACTGGGAATTTTAACACAAAAAAAAATCTTTATCCATAAAAAATTAAACTTTTCCTTTTCCAAGTCATCCACAGTTGACACGGTAAAACTGTATTGCTCCGTGTCTAGATAATCCATCCATAATCCATTTCTAATACAATATACGGCTCGACAGGAAGCACGCCTTTCAAAGTAAACTAAACTTCACAATAAAACGGCCCGAACAAATCTTACTGAATAGGATAAAAATAAAAAGCAAACATCATACAAATAACTTAAATATTTTAGATTTATGGCTCCAACACCACTTTTTCCTCTTTAAAAGCCACTGTTAAATGATGTGTTTGTCTGTTTATAACAGCCACCAAGAAAAATCTCTCTACAATTACACTGTCGCGCTGTGCTAAATTATCCTGTCTATTGCGCAATACGCGATTAATTCGAAAAACTCTGCAAACCCAGCAAACACGTCCAGGTGGGGCCCATGTGGGCCTCACTTGGGCTAGATGGGCTTCAGCTGGGCATGGGCTCAGGGTGGGCTGTGTTGCTGGGACCCATGTGGGCAGCCCATCTACTGCCCACATGACTCATGTGGGCAGTATGGGCTAGACCAAGCATGGGCAATAGGTGGGCTCCAGTTGGGCAGCCCTTACAAATTCAAAATGGTCAAATCAACATGTTACAGCCACTGAAAGGTCTCCTTTTTTATGCTATTTTATTTATTTATCTTTAATAAGTAAAAGTCTTTAATATCACATTAATCCAGCCTAGATCATGCATAAATTATTTAAATAATTGAAATTTAAATCACTTCACAACCTTTCAGTGAAGCGGCTGAAAATTTTGAGATGTTTTTGAGATGTTTCACAATAAACTGGATCAATATTCTAAAAGTTTTTAATGTTTCTTCCTTTTTTGTTTTCACACAGGTGAATTCTACTTTCATATTGATACACTGGAATTAATGTCAAACCAAATACTATATGTGCTTTGTTATTTTATTACTATATGTATAGCGTAATGATTTTGTACACTTTTTATCTAGTTAATTCTGTTCTAACATCATCACGCTGTGGATTTAGTAGCTTTTAAGAGCTTTTTTTTAAAAAAAACATGTTTTTCTAAGATGTCTTGCAAACGAAGGATGCTAAGAATTTAGTATTTCATGGCCTTTATTAACAAACTTTAGAAGGGGATATAAATTACCACAATTCTCAATTCAGTCACTAGGGGGCAGTGAACACGAGACAGGGGAACGTTTATAATGTTGATATTTTAATAATTTCACAACTAAATTAGTATCTTTTACGATCACCAAAGCTAATTAAACAAATACAAAAATGGTCTGTAACAGAACTAAACCTTGGATCGTCCAGGATCATCGATAGTCTTGCTAACAAAACAGTTATATTTCAACCGGAAGTGGATTCTGACCACGCTTAGCCGGAAGTTAGCAGGCGCCATTTTGTGCACATAGCCTACCGTGTTCCGGCGTCATTGGAAGGATGTTTTTTTTTTTATCCTTGCAACGAAGACGGTTTTGGACGACATACAGGTAAGAATGCCTCTACATCTAATAAATACTGGAATACAGGAATACTTTAGAGAATTCTAGGGGTTTGAGAGTATCAGCAGCAACAGAAAAAGCCACAGTTGTAGGTGGCCACGACCGCAACGTGGTTGAGGACTAGGCCGAGCCAGCTGCTACCGCCGTCGGCTCGGAGCTTCGGCTCTGCGGCACATTCTATCATCTTAAGGGAATCAGAGCTAGATTTGCACTGGCTGGTTAGTGTATTTCTTTCTTTTTTTTTTTTTTTGGCAGTCGGTATTTGACCGAAAGTTAAAAAGTGCCGTAAGTAGACCACAACGCCGACCGTTTTCTTTCACTTTGTTTCTTAAAATGAAGTCGCTTTTTTAGCTCTCAAATAAGTGACGATGCAGTGTATATAACCAGCTGAAATCCCTCCGCCTTATAATGCACACATTGATGTAGTCACCTCTGTGATGCGATATACTCAAAACAAATCTAGCTTCACTTAATGGACTTAGATCTGTGATTAACCCCAGAACATTTTTTCTAACCAAATCATTCGCAGTTGTTGGTTGGAGTTCATCTGCTGTGTTTAACATAGCTGAAAGTTTCTTTTTTTTTTTTTTTTTATTATTATTATTATTATTATTATTATTATTATTATTATTATTATTATTATTATTATTATTATTATTATTATTATTATTATTATTTATTTATTTTTTTTTAGAAATAATGTCTTCGGAAGCAAGCGGGAATTCCGGTCTTTAAAGCTGTTTGAAGTTATATTTGGTAAATGCATAAAGGATAATTAATAACTGTAATATAGTAACTTTTGTCAAGATACATTTACACTCATTTTTGGCTATTGTTATTACTGAAATGCCATTTCAGTCATGCTAGAAAGCTTAATTTAATGTAATTGGGATATTAAAGTAATCAGTTTTTGGTGAATATCACTTCAACATGGTTGACTTTACAATCCTTGCTGAGAGTGTTGTTGGCACGTGTGAAGTGACCGTAACATATGTTTCCTGCAGGAGCTTTAAAGAAGAACAGCCTAACCAGCCAGATCACCAGGAAGGATGTGGAGAGGGCAGTGTAAAATGGCTGATTGGATCACCACCAATCACATCGTGAAGTTTGCAGACGACACAACGGTGGTGGGCCCGATCAGGGATGACAACAACCAGGACTACAGAGAGGAGGTGGAGCAGCTGGTGGGCTTGTGCAGAGACAACAGCCTGACCCTGAACGTGGAGAAGACGAAGGAGATCATCGTCAACTTCAGGAAGAACCGGCCTCGCCATGCTCCACTGCTCATCAACAACTCAGCTGTGGAGGTGGTTAGCAGCACCAAGTTCCTGGGGGTGCACATCACGGACAACCTCAGCTGGTCTGTGAACACCACGTCACTGGTGAAGAGGGCACAAAAGCGACTGTACTTTCTGCGGAGGATGAGGAGAGCCCGCCTGCCCCCGCCCATCCTCACAACCTTCTACAGAAGCACCATAGACAGCATCCGGACCAGCTGTCTCTCTGTGTGGGGTGGAGGCTGCAGTGCCGCCGACTGGAAGAACGTGAGGAGAGTGGTAAGGACAGCAGAAGGGATCATCGGGGGTCCTCTTCCCTCCATAAAAGACATTTCATCCCAGCGCTGCATGTCCCGAGCCTGTAACATCATCAGGGACCCCTCACACCCCCACCATGGACTGTTCTCCCCGCTGCCCCCTGGGAAGAGGTTCCGCAGGTCCTCCAGGTTCTGCAAAAGCTTTTTCCCTGCTGCCATCAGACTGTTAAACTGCTGTTGAACTGTTAAACTACAACCCACAAACTGCACAACATTTGCATTTTTTGGATCATTGCAGCTTCATATAGCATTACAAATGCTATTGGACTCCTAGTCTAAAATTGCACAAATAAATGCATTCATGCACAAATGCCCTTACACAATCCAATCTGTACATAAATAAAGTCTTTTTTGTTACATTTCAATTGTTTGTATACTGTATACTTAAAATCTACTGTTTACTTCTAAATCTCTGCCGCACCTAAAACTGTAATTTAACTTCTACTGTGATTTACAAAAGCTGTATGAAACAAAATTTCGTTCTGTACGCACTCTGTGCATACCGAATGACAAATAAAGTTGTCTAAGTCTAAGGGACAGGGGAGGCAATAGACAGGCCAGACAGGTCCGTCCTTCTCCCACTAGATCCACTACTCGCTCAGCCGAAGAAAATTTGTTATGGGACCATTTTTTTTGTCTGTTCCATTTTTTTGTCTTGTATAAAACTTTCATAATCTGTATCATATTGTGTGTATTATGCATCTGTCAAATACATATGCTTTTGAAATAATAAAAACCTTGAACAATGACATGGCATTTTTATTTATATAGTGCATAGAGGCAACTCGCAGTTGACTGCATCAAAGTCTTCACAAGCAGAATTTACAAAAAATAATACATATTACAATAATAACACAAAATGACCCACTCCAAAATTAAATAGCCTGTAATAATAAAGGATATACAGTGTAGGACCCATAATCAGCCGAGGGTCCCATGTGGGTGAAAACTGGGTTGCCCATGTGGGCTTGCCCACAAGGGGCCACCATGGAACCCACTGACAAAACTAGCTGGGCCCCAGCTGGGCAGCCCAGCTGGGACCCACTCACCAGCCCACATCCAACCCGCATGGGCCCCTCATGGGTGTGTTGGCAGGGAATTATTCTTGCATCTTCCGCGACAGGTTGCTGTTGTAAAAATGGACATGGCTACGACAGACTTCTCCATCTCCTCCGCCTATACAGCCGTGATCTAATCCTGTTTACATGAAATAAGCCTGTTAGCGAGCAGGTTTAAGCTGGCGCACATGTTGCTATGACAACAAGTGCAGGAAGTCAAATCGTCAACAATGAAATCCTGCTAACTGAGTTAGCGACGTACGAAGAACGGATCCCGGGAGCCTGTTTGACCTCCAGCAAGAACACGGCGGAGGAGTTTTTTGAATAGGGCTTGGGCGTCATGACGTATTACTTTTCGGTGGCCGCCATGTTGACTGTCTCCGCTACTCAGACTACTGCCTATGACTACCAGGCCATATTTTAATTAACCAAACAGATATTCAAGCGTTAAATCTTCACATTCTTCTAGAAGTTACTTTACTTTCACAGAAAGCTCCAACTTACAGCATTGGTGCTTAAAGTTAACAACGCTTCAACTCAGACCAACTAAACCATGTAACCTTTACCGCGTTGTGTCCGAGTGGGGGAAGGGTGAGGCTTTGTTTACAAACCAACACGCGGTGTTTTGGAACGAGGAACGGACCCGAAAAATCTACCATACCTCCCTACATAACAGAAAGAAAATATCTAAGCAACAACACAACAATAATTTTTCTGTCTTTAAAAAGTTTGTTGTAGCTGTGCACCCTGCAAGATTTTTTCATTAAAAAGGCAGCAGTAAAAGCCGATCGTAACATGCACTACGTGACAATTGCAGACTATAATATTGATCAAATTCACTTACCTTTACAATTGTTCCACGTTCTTTGAAGAACCTTCAGAAATGCTGATTCTTCTTATGCTCAAGGCTGGATAATCCTTAATGCTCAGAATGTTGTCGCTGTAGAGAATGAAACGAGAGGTGTAGTCCTTCACCTTATAACGGCCGTCGGCTTCCGGTTTCTTCTTCTTCTTCTTCTTCTTCTTCTTCTTGTGTTTATTGACGGTTGGCAAACAGCTTTCCGGTGTGCATTACCGCCACCAACTGGTGAGGAGTTTGGGGCAAAATGGCCCTATTGCCAAATATACTTATGTGTATGTATCTATATGTCTATATCTATAATATTAATTTACAGATGGTAAATCTTTCTAATTATTACTGTTATTAAATATTTAAATAAATATTGATAACATTTATTTTTTTACTTTTTTACGAATATCTACGATATCAAAATTTAAGTTTCTCCTTATTAACATCTCTAACCAAATTCCTTCTTTCTTCTTCATATTTCTTACAATACATCACTATATGTTCTAGTAGCCAATTCATTATTTATTCTCTTATTTACTTTGATATTGAAATCTGGAACATAAAATGCAATACCTAACCCATCACTCACACTTTTAGATGCATCTTTATATATTTGAATATAGCCATAAAAACTATTAACATATTCCTGTATCAGTTTATGATTAATATTACCTTCTTTTTTCCTTTCTAACCATATCAAATCTACTGTAGTTTCAGGTTTGATCCAGGGAGGGATTACTGCTTCTTCTTCTTTTGGTGGTTTTATTCACTATGGACCAGAAAACTGTTTATGGAGTCTGTAATGACTCAAAGACACCTCGAGAACCCCACAGTCTGTGTATGGACGGATAAACTTGCTGGTAGAGCACCCCCATGGAGGACTTTAAACAAGCTTCCAAATAAGAAGCGAACCGGTGATCTCCAATGGAGAATTTTACATGGAGCCATCGCTACAAACTCGTTTTTATCGGTTATTAATCAGGGTGTTTTAAACGAGTGTCCTTTCTGCAGTCTGTCTGAAAATGTTTTTTATGTTTTTATGGACTGCACAAGACTAAAGACCGTTTTTGGCCTTTTAACAAATGTTTTTAGTCTTTTTGGCACTGTTTTTACAACTTCTTTATTTATTGGAGGAGTGTGCCAAAACAAAACTAATAAGGCAAAGGCCCGACTCTTAAACATTTTAATCAGTAAGGCAAAAATGGCTATTTATTTGTCCCGTAGAGACAGACTGCAGGGGGGACCTCACCTTGATGCTGTGGCTCTGTGGAAGTACAACACGAAAGCCAGGATTCGGCTGGAGTTTCACTTCCACAGAGCCACGCAGAACATGGAGGCTTTTATGCAGTTGTGGGGTTTTAACAAGATTTTATGTGTAGTGTCTGAAAGAGGAGAGCTTCAATTTAACAAGCTCCTTATTTAAGTATTTTATGTAAATGACACTTGTTTTTAACTAAATTGTTTAACTGTTTGATCTCTTTTGTTAATAAAGTTTTGTTAAAAGTCAAAAGTCTTCTTCTTCTTCTTGTGTTTTATGGTGGTTGGCAAACAACTTTTGGTGCATTACTGCTAACAACTGAAATGGAGTGTGGATCGGGATTGAACTAGTCCAATATCCTACTATTACTACACAAATAAGAAAAACAAAACAAAACAAAAAAACCTAAATACTCTTTATCAAATCAGTCTTTTTGAGAAATCTCAATAATAAAGAATAACCCTCTGATTTAGAGTCCACGTCTAAAAGGTATTTTATATTTAACTTTAATTTACTGTTTTGTAATCTATTTACCAATTAATTTCTCTCAATTACATATTTACTGCAAAATAATCTAAAATGCTGCACTGTTTCTTCTTCAAAAGAAAAATAAAATTTTCCTGTAGCATTTTTCCCTATTTTAAATAACATGCTATTTTAACCTGCATGACCAAAGCGTAATCTTGATATCACCATTTTCTCCTTTCTTTTCCTTGATGTGTTTCTCATAAAGCCCACTTTTCTTTGATAATAAAACCATCTTCCAGTTCTTTCTTCTTCCCACTGTTTCTGCCATCTTGCTTTAATCCTTTTCTTAATTACTGATTTTATTTCACCTTTACTAAATGGAACTATCATATCAATTAGAAAACATTTACTTACTTTTTTTGCATATTCATCTGCCATCTCATTCTCTTTTATTCCAATATGAGAAGGAAGCCATCAAAAATAAACTATTAATAATAATTTCTGAATTTCTACTAATAAATCAGGTCTACTGTTTGAATGATTGTGTTTAAATGAATATGATTCTGAGTCAGAGCAAACTAAACTTCTTAATGGTGTAATTTCTTCAATCCATCCTAAGGTCTTTACCAACATGATACCAAACATTTCTCCTGTGCAAATTGAAATTTCATCACTGATTCTTTTACCTGGTTTAAAATTAAATTGTGGGACTACAAACAAAACACCATTCCTATTATGTGAATCTTCTGAAGCATCCGTAAAAATGTTTACATATCCATAATATTCTTTGTCTATATATTGTTGAACTATAATTGAATCTGAAATATCCTCTTTGTTTATAAAACAAAGTTAGATCCGTATCAATTTCAGGCAACATAGATGGATGAAGAACTGTTTTACTAACATTTATTTGAGATAGTTCAAGATCTATTATAGTAGAATCTGCTATCCATCCAAAAGAATTTAATTTTTTCTTCCCTTTTTCCCAACTTGGTATTAGAATTTCCTGACATGGATGAGTTTCACAATGATTCTTTAACCGAAACCAGTAAGTGGAAAGTAATTGTAATCTCCTCAACTGTAGTGGCATTTCTTCCATTTCTACTTGTAATGCTGATGTTGTTGGTGTTGTTCTTATGGCCCCTGTGCATAATCTCAATGCTTGATACTGAACAATATCCAATTTTTAAGTAAGGATACTGATGCTGAACCAAAAGCAATACATCCATAATCAAAAACAGACCTAATCAAACCTGTATAAATTGATTTCAATGCCTTCTTCTCAGCTCCCCACTCATTCCCGACCAAACACCTCATAACATTTATAACTCTTTTGCATTTATCAATCATCTTCTCAATATGAACTTTCCAAGTAAGCCTTTCATCCAACCATATACCAAAAACTTTAAATTGGTTTACCCTTTCCAAGTCATATCTATAAATTTGTAACTTTATTTCTTCAGAAACTTATTTCCTTGTAAAAAGCAAAACCTTTGTTTTATCTACAGAAATATTGAATCCCCATCTAAAGGACCAATCTTCTATTTTATTAATGGCTTCTTGAACTTTTTTAATGATGAAACCTACATTTAAAGAAGCGTCCATTTTATTTTCCACATCTTCAAACATTATCATTAATCATAATAAAAATAAATAATGGAATAACTATGCTTCCTTGGGGGATACGATTTTCAACATAAATATTTCCTAATAATTGGTTTCCTATTCTTACTTGTATAGATTGATTATGAAGAAAATCCTTTATCCAGTTGAACATCGAACCACCCACTCCCATCTTCATTAATTTGATCAAAAATCCTTCCTTCCACATCATATCGTAAGCTTTTTCAATGTCAAAGAAGATATCTACCACATTTTCTTTATTAACTTGGGCCTTTCTAATTTCATGTTCCAATACCAGAACAGGATCCATTGAATTTCTACCTTTCCAGAATCCTTTTGTTTACGGTGCAGTGTGCACCCGCCGCATCCGGCAACCAATTGTATTAAATTTTTTTCACCAGCAGGTGTCAGCCAACATCATTTTCTGAAAATAATTTTTTTGGTATGTTGGTACGTAATACGAAAAATATTTATTAAAAATCAACGGTTTGATCTAAAATTCTGAAAATATTCATGGATCTCAAAGAGTGCTTTATCTACTTACGTGATTTTTTAAATGGCCATTGAAAAAAGCGTTTGAGAGAAAAAAATTATTAAACTTTATATTCTTGCACATTTACATTTTAATGTCTTGTAAATAACTCAAAATCGCCTGGATTTTTACCAAACTGAAATCTCTGCTTATTGTGCATGTGCTTTAGAAATAGAGGCCATTTTTTTGGGGATTGAACAATATTTGTGGAAAATACATTGATTTCTCCATTTTACAAACTTTTAAAAAATCAGAGTGTGGCACTTTCAAACACTGGAATACATGCAGTGAGAGAATTGTTGCACCTTATTCAAGGAATACATCCTGAAAATCTGAGCTTGTTACACCACACAAGTGATTTTAGGTGAATTTTTTAAGTTTTCAAGTTTTTTTCACACTTTTGGAAATAGGCCCCGCCCACTTGTTTCAATCATTACCATATTTAGGACTTTAGTTAAGGGCTATTACTGGAAGGGGATGAAAAAGGTTTTGTAAAAATCCGATCAGCCATTCTTGCGTAGTAGATTTCTTGACATCACAGCGCCCCCTAGTGATGGACGATCCTCAAACGCTGGTCACATGTGCAAAATCTTATTTGGACTATGGGTTATGAAGGACATGTCAAAATCTGTTATGGTTTTACAATAATCAGCAATTACATTTAGAGCTAGCTAGCTAACAATCACTTATTTAAGCGTTACTTTTCACAAAAGTCAAAATTCAAAAATCCGCTGCGATAACTTTTTTTATTTGTCCATGACACGCTTATATACAAAGTTTTGCGCGGATTGCACAAACAATGTTGGAGGAGTTTAACAAGAAAGGTTTAACCTTTGTAGCCATGTAGCGCGAAAACTAGCTGGAAAATGAAGGGTGTGCCAATTCCCTTTATTTTGCAGAATCATCCAATAAACAAAGTGATGTGAAGTTTTTGAGTGTGGGACCAGTAGTTTGGTGGTTATAGGCCAAAACGCATTGTCCTTTGTTATAGCGCCCCCTAGTTGTTGAGGGGTCTGAATTTCTGGGTTTGAGTAGCGGTGCACATTCTGTACTTGGATACCTGATTCAATGGATTTGTTACAAATCCGCATGGGCCGCCCAACGCGTTTTAGCGGAGAATAATAATTACCCGTAATAATAATAATAATAACTAGAACTGCAAGCAGTTATTAACGGGTTCCAAGCCCACGCACCGCCCCCTTTGAGCATATTCCTGGACTTCAGCATTCAACACCCTCATCCAAGCCCACCTACGTCGCGCCCCCATTGAGCATGTTCCTGGACTTTAGCGTTCAACACCCTCATCCCACAGCATCTGGTGGAAAAACTGGAACATCTGGGCTTCAGTACACCCCTCAACACTTCCTCACCTCCTGACCACTGTCAGTCCGGGTCTGACAGACCACCTCTGATGTCATCACCCTCAGCACGGGCTCCCCTTAGGGCTGCGTCTGCAGCCCCCTGTTGTTTACTCTGATGACACACAACTGCACTCCCAGGTTCACCCCCAATCACATCATGAAGTTCGCAGATGACACAAACTCATCAACAGCTCAGCTGTGGAGGTGGTTAGCAGCACCAAATTCATCAGGGTGCACATCACGGACAACCTCACCTGCTCTGTGAACACCACGTCACTGGTGAAGAGGGCACAGAAGCGCTTGTACTTCCTGTGGAGGATGAGGAGAGCCCAACTGCCCCCGCTCATCCTCACAACCCTCTACACAAGTACCATAGAGAGCATTCTGACCAGCTGTCTCTCTGTGTGGCGTCGAGGCGGCAGCACGTCCGACTGGTGGAAAACAACGGTTGTCAAGCTTCTGAAGTTTGCGCACGACACCACTCTCATGGGATTTATCTCTGATGGTGACGAGTCCGCCTACAGGTGGGAGGGTGACCATCTGGTGACCTGGTGCAGGGAGAACAACTTAGAACTCAACGCTGTAAAAATAGTGGAGATGGTTGTGGACTTCAGGAAGAACTCAGCCCCAGCTACCCCAACACCCTCTGTGACTATATATAATATATTTCAGTCGTCAGTCAAGTCAAGTTATGTTGCGAGTTCAGTTGTTTTTTTTTTCTTTTTTTTGTTCAGTGGTTTGTGTTGTTACCACTGGCAAGTTCATGTCAGTAAGAAGAATGAAGTTTGTCAATGGAGGTTCAGTTCTGCTTGGGGCACAGGCTCGCCATGTCCTTTCAGAGAGAATCCATGGAATCTGATCCAGTAGTCTGATCCAGCTTTTTTATCAGCAACAACAAAAAAACCTAGCCTGCACACGATAATATTATTATTGCATTCAGCTAAATAAACTCACTTTATCAATTTTTACAGCATTGTTTTTTCTTCATTCCTCACATTTCTATTGCAATGTTTTACATGCACTTTAAAAAATTTTCCCAACTCAAAACACCGGAATCATCTTTAACCCATGTAAAACAAAAATATAAAATCCTTTTTAATTATGAAACTATGACCTGTAATTTAACAAATTACAGCATAGGTTTTTTTAATCCTCTTCCAAGTCTTTGTAAATCATGAGATGAAATACAGTTATCACCTTACCAAAGAGCATGAAATCCTTCTACATCCAATACTCTCCTTCATCATCCATTGTATGGACGAAACCCAGCGCTGAACACAGAGAAATGTCGGACTGGATCAAATACTGCGTGTGTGATGGGTTCAAGTACCTCGTTCAACGTAGGAATTTACACATGTACAGCCTCAAGCTATTTAACTAAGATGTAAACGAGGTTTAAAATGTCTACTGTTTAGTTTGATATTAATGAACAGTCATAATTTTATTGATGTTGGGATGTTGATAAACTGACTGTATATTTGTATTGTAGTGCTGAACCATAGATTTACTTCTGAGTCAGTTAGCTTGCAGTTAGTTGACCTCCACGCAGATTTGGCTCTGAAGGAACAGTCTGTTAAGAGTGATCCTATATTATATATATATATATATATATATATATATATATATATATATATATATATATATATATATATATATATATATATATATATTAGTGCATTAGTGCTGTCAAACGATTAAAAATTTTAATCGCGATTAATCCTATGATGTCGATAGTTAACTCGAGATTAATCGCAAATTAATCGCATATTTTATCCTTTTATTTCTGAAAGTGTAATAGCCTATTTGGGCATTTTAATATGCAATTTTGCAATAAATGACACTAATAAAATACATGCTTGTACAAAAAATATTTTTGTTATTTTTCAAGCACTTTTCAGAATTGGTATGAAAACATCCTGGTGCCAAATGTTAAACTCTGGACTATAATGGCTATATGACTAATCATGATACCCTGATGTTTACACCATGTGTAAACAAATGTGTAAATACCTGTTTTCATGCCGATATATATTTTTTTGCCTCTTAAACAAAAGGTATTATGCATACATATAAATTAATAAAAATTTAACATTTCGATAAAGTCATAAGTTTTGTTCATTTCTTCACTCTCTCTCTCTCACACACACACATCTAATTCTGAGCTTTCACACCAACAACAATAATTTCTTTGAATATTTTTGCTTGCTGTTTCTATCCATATTCATAGAGTTTAAGCCTGGAAAAAGGTTTTAAATCTCCAGGTCATTCCAGCCTTACACTTTGCTTGCAACTGGGCAGGAGCTTAATACCCTGAATGAGACTGTTTAGCAACTGTTAGTAACTCCAGGTCCTTCGTTTGGAAACGTGATTCATCCCTGGGTTGTCAAATACAGAGACAACAAATTAATAAGCATTAAAGAACGGTTTATGGGTTGGGTTTCTGCAATGTTATCAACGTGTAAAAGCTCATCTTCAGAACCAATCTCTGCTTAAAATGGTGATCTGCACCAAGTAATCTACTTTCAGCAGTTATCACCGGTTATTGCACCGTAAACTGCAGAAAATACGTGCAGAGTTGCTCTGTCTGCCTTTACTACCGTCGGCTCCTATGGCGGAGGGATATTTCAGCTGGATACACTCAAATGTAATGCAGGCAGGCCACTTAATAACCCCTATTTCGTCACTTATTTAAGACCCCAAATAAGCGATTTCACTTTCAGAAACCTGCCCAAAAAAAACGCAACCCGTGACTCATGAAATTTAGAAGCGCTTTTAGAAAAAAGAAGCCCAAAGTCGCGTGTGTCCGATGTGTGTGTGTTTGTAGAGATCCATTCATGATCAAATGCGGTCCTCTGCTGGAATTTTTTAAAGCATTAGTGTAAATATATATATATATATATATATGGATACATGGATACATACATGGATACATACAAAATTATTGAAGTGGACATCTAAGTTTTAATTGAATACCCCTTACTTAGACTATTAATGGTAAGAGTTGTTGTAGTTGCAAAAACAAGCCACAAGATGGAGCCCTTGCTTCATTTTCTGAAAAGCTCTTTACAATAGGTTTTTGTCAAACTATCTAAATAAATATTTATTTTAAATCAACGGTTTGCTCTAAAATTCTGAAAATATTCATGAATGTCCAAGAGTGTTTTGTCTAACCACACAATTTTTTTGATGGTCATTAAAAAAATGGATTCAGAGAAAGAAAAAATTAAACTTTATAATCTTGTATCATTAATTTTTAAAATCTTGTAAATTGGTCAAAATCGCCTGGATTTTTATCAAACTGAAAGACATGGTTATTCTGGCTGTGCTTTACAGATAGAGGCCATTTTTATTGGCATTGACCAATATTTGTGGAAAATACATTGATTTCTCCATTTTACAAACTTTGAAAAAAACAGAGTGTGCAACTTTCAAAAACTGGAATACATGCAGTGAGAGAATTGTTGCACCTTATTCAAGGAATACATCCTTAAAATCTGAGCTTGTTACACCACACAAGTGATTTTAGGTGAATTTTTGAAGTTTTCAAGTTTTTTTCACACTTTTGGAAATAGGCCCCGCCCACTTGTTTCAATCATTACCATATTTAATACTTTAGTTAAGGGCAATGTCTAGAAGGGAATGAAGAAGGTTTTGTAAAAATCCGATCAGCCATTCATGCGTAGTAGATTTCTTGACATCACAGCGCCCCCTAGTGATGGACGATCCTCAAATGCGGGTCACATGTGCAAAATCTTATTTGGACTATGGGTTATGAAGGACATGTCAAAATCTGTTATGGTTTTAGAATAATCAGCAATTACATTTAGAGCTAGCTCGCTAACAATCACTTATTTTAGCGTTACTTTTCGAAAAAGTCAAAATTCAAAAATCCGCCGCGATAACTTTTTTTATTTGTCCATGACACACTTATATATAAAGTTTTGTGCGGATTGCACAAAAAATGTTGGAGGAGTTTAACAAGAAAGGTTTAACCTTTGTAGCCATGTAGCGCGAAAACTAGCTGGGAAACGAAGAGTGTGCCAATTCTCTTTATTTTGCAGAATCATCCAATAAACAAAGTGCCATCAAGTTTTTGAGTGTAGGACTAGTAGTTTGGTGGTTACAGGCGTAAACGCATTGTCCTTTATTATAGCGCCCCCTAGTTGTTGAGGGGTCTGAATTTTTGGGTTTGAGTAGCGGTGCACATTCTGTACTTGGATACCTGATTCAATGGATTCGTTACAAATCCGCATGGGCCGCCCAACGCGTTTTAGCGGAGAATAATAATTACCCGTAATAATAATAATAATAACTAGAACTGCAAGCAGTTATTAACGGGTTCCAAGCCCATGCACCGCCCCCTTTGAGCATGTTCCTGGACTTCAGCCCGCCCCCTTTGAGCATGTTCCTGGACTTCAGCGTTTAACACCCTCATCCCACAGCATCTGGTGGAGAGTGGTGAGGACAGCAGAAGGGATCATCAGGGCTCCTCTCCTGTCCATAAGGACATTTCATCCCAGCGCTGCATGTCCCGAGCCCATAACATTATCAGAGACCCCTCACACCTCCACCGTGGACTGTTCTCCCCTTTGCCCACTGGGAAAAGGTTCTGCGCAGCATCCGCTGCACGTTCACCAGTTTTTGCAACAGCTTTTTCCCCATTGCCATCAGACTGTTGAACTCTAAACAGCAACAGTAAAAGTGCATATTCATACATATATTCATACATGGGTTAAAGCAAAAATAATCAGTTTGACTGAAAAAAAATTCAAGTCATTCCATATATTCCCGGGCCGTGGATATAATGCCACATCAGTTACCTCACTTGTTTATTGTGCAAAGTCAACATTAACCAAATCTGGTAGGTCTATAATATCCATTGACCATTCCTGTATCTCTCCCACCTTTCAGCTTCAGAGCCTTGGCGTCATCCTGGCCAGCCTCCCATCCTCTCCTTCACTTTCCACATAATCACCTGGTTAACTTTCATCTCAGCAGCATCAAGTTCTTACTTCACACTGTTGTCAAACTGGTTCACAGTCCACTCACCTCTTGACTTTACAAACCAGAACAGCTGAGCATCTTTGCGACAGTGCACTTTTACTTTCGCCCTCTGGGGGGAGCCTCGCTGGAAAATCAACCCCGGTTGCATAGTATACCTTTAAAGAAATTTGCACATCTGTGGATGTGTCATTAATACTATGTCTTATCAGGCGCGGGCAGAGGGGCAGATCATAGACATATATAAAGAGTAGACCCCGCATCGAGCGCTCTGGCCTATAGGCACGGACGAGATTTAGGGGCGCCATCTTGGGGCGGTCGAGAACTCAGCTCAGTGTAATGTGTTAACCAGGTGCAGAATCAATTTAAGTCAATTATACTTGCTGATTATTGAACTAATGTTCACGTTGTTTTTTTCTGAAAACTTTAAAGCTATAGCTGTTATAACAAATGGTTCAGTGCAGTTAAATGTTCTTAGTGTGGTTAAAAGTAATTGAATATTCTGACAGAATTTATGTATGCTGCAAAACACAGCCACTCATACACTTTAATAATTTTTTGTTATCACTATATACAAAAACATACATATCTATATATATCTATCTATCTATCTATATCTATATATATATATATATATATATATATATATATATATATATATATATATATATATTCCAAAAAGAACCCGTGGTAGGCGAAGTCCATGAAGTAGTAACCTTTATTTTCTTTACAATTATTATACAATGAAATAGCCTGCTCCATAGTACATTGAAACCAAAGAACAACCTTTTTACAGGCCCAAGTATTTGTTTAACAAATAAAAGTACTGTATAAACGTTTTTTTTTTTTTTTTTTACAAATAACTACTGTGCTGTAAAATACTAATTTGACCATCAATACGAATTGAATGCTTCAAATTGTGGAGATCAGCACCGCTCCACCGCGACCCGAGTCATTGTATTAGAACGGGAGAAAATTAAAAATGATTATGAAAAAAATACAAAGTACAGTAGGACAAATAGCGAGTCATGTATTTCACTGCTCTTCTCACTGAGCCGCTGCATCCCGACTCCGCTCTGTAGCGTTTTTTTTCTTCTAAAGCCCGCGGTGCAGGTGTGTGTTTTAGGGAGAAAAACCATAGTTATCGGTAGTTGTTGTTCTTCTGGGCAAAAATAATCTTATAAACCGCAATGCTGGTGAAGATTCTCATTTTTGGAATAAACCGACATGCCACCATCGATTATGTTTGAGAACTGTAATGAACGGCTCATCAATGCAAATCCATGAAGCAGCGAGACCGTGAAACAGGAACCGCGATATAGCGAGGTTTCACTGTATATATGAAGAGTTCATTTGCAAAAACAGATAACTCCGTTTTTAGCCAAATAAATTAAAATGTAAGTGTGTGTGTGTGTGTGTGTGTGTGTGTGGGGGGGGGGGGGTCCTTTTAATGAAGGTGTATTTTTGAGATGCCATTATTTTGTTATGTCGCTCTTACCTGATCAAATTCATCAGGTAGGTTAGTTTGACTGGTATCACCTTAACTAAATAATACAAAGTATGTTTTTTAATTTATAAAAACAGAGTTATCTGTTTTTGCAAATGATCTCTCTCTCTCTCTCTCTCTCTCTCTCTCTCTCTATATATATATATATATATATATATATATATATATATATATATATATATATATATATATATATGCTGTTTATTCACTAATGTCTAACAAAGCTCTGATGCCTTCACGGAGCAGATGCGGTTTTGGAGAGACTAAGTCACAAAGACTTGGACGTGTAGACCTGTATCTCTCTGCCTAATTTTAGAAAAATCCCATTCTAATCAAAAATATAAACGATATCTGTTCATCTTACTTGTGAAAAGTTATTCCTTGAGCCCTGACGTAAATAGTCCCTCGATTTAAACAAAAATGAGCCGCACAGTGCTGAGGCATCATTAGTGTGTTCAGCTTGAATCAGCAGGTTAGGGTAGCAAGTCGACCGCCCCAAGATGGCGGCCGTAATTCCTGCGCAGCGACAGTCAATGCGGGGTCTACTCTTATATTATGTCTATGGGGCAGATGGCCTCTGCTAACAACTGCGCACAGTTATTGCGGAGCGCAATCAGCGCGCTCCGCCTCTTAGACAACCGATTTCAGGTGTGTTGAATTGTTAAAGGGAGAAAACCAACTTTTCTCTTTAATAAAGCTAATCAAAACATCACAAATCACCTTCACTCAATCCTGAGGATTTCCTCAGCTCAGAGTCTAACCGTGAACATTGATAAACTGTTTACATCTAAAAAAAAAAAGCACTCACCAGGATTATATTTCAACAAAAAACTTTGTTGTCTTGCTTAACAGGTTTCCCACATCTTCTGCCTGAAGAACACGCTAGCTCTAATCAGCCAGGAAGAAAAGAAGCAACTACGTTCAGCTGTGGTGCATTCAGAGTTCATGGGACAATTCAGTACTCAACAAAAAACGTGTTTTTCTTCAATCAATAAAAAAAGTATATATATATATATATATATATATATATATATATATATATATATATATATATATATATATATGTATAAACATTTTAAAAATAATTGAACAAAAACATGTTTCTTCTTGAGTTTTGAATTTTCCCATGCACTGTGAATGCACCACACAGCGTTGCTCACAGCTTCTGCTGTTTTTAACATAATATAGCATATCTGATCTTTTCCTAGTGCTGTTAATCCTGATCTAAATATCACTCTCTTAATTTCTTGCATAGAAAAATAAACATCCATGACATTTCCTGGAGTTGTTTTACCTTCTAAAATAAAATCATTTATCCTTCTTGTCTGCTCTCTGCTATGTTTTCTCTGGTCTATTTTCCTTAATTTTCTTAATCATTCCCCATACCTAGGCTATAGGGGTTGTTCTACCTATTGAATCACAATAATCTCTCCATTTTGTCTTCTTTGCCTTCTAAATAACTTTCCTTGCTTCTGCTTGATCTTTTTTATATTCAATTATTTTTTTTAAATTATGTGTTCTTTAGAAAACCTTAAAAGCTATCCTCCCTCTTCAAGTCTCTGCTCAGCTTAGAAAAAAACATGGGATGTGACGTCACTTCCGGTGATGTGCCCAAATATGGGCATAATGGCCGCCCTGTTCACAGTTCTGCATGGCAGAGCTCTGGATGATGAGAGCTGTGAACTGATCACAAACTTCATAAATTTGTTAAAATTCAACGGTTTGCTCTAAAATTCTGAAAATATTCATGGATCTCAAAGAGTGCTTTATCTAACTATGTGATTTTTTAAACGCCCATTGAAAAAAGCATTTCAGAGAAAAAAAATATTAGCCTTTATAGTCTTGCACGTGTGAATTTCAAAGTCTTTGAAATAGTTCAAAATCGGCTGGATTTTTACCAAACTGAAGTAAACATTTAGTCTAAATGTGCTTTACAAATAGTGGCCATTTTTATTGGGATTGAACAATATTTGTGGAAAATACATTGATTTCTCCATTTTACAAACTTTTAAAAAATCAGAGTGTGCAACTTTGAAAAACCTCGATACATACAGTGAGAGAATTGTTACACCTTATTCAAGGAATAAATCCTGAAAATCTGAGATCGTTACACCACAAAATTGATTTTTAGTAATTTTTTGAAGTTTTATAGGTTTTTTTTCACACTTTTGGAAATAGGCCCCGCCCACTTGTTTCAAATATTACCATATTTAAGACTTTAGTTAAGGGCTATTACTGGAAGGGGATGAAAAAGGTTTTGTAAAAATCCGATAAGCCATTCTTGCGTAGTAGATTTCTTGACATCACAGCGCCCCCTAGTGATGGACGATCCTCAAACGCGGGTCACATGTGCAAAATCTTATTTGGACTATGTGTTATGAAGGACATGTCAAAATCTGTTATAGTTTTAGAATAATCAGCAATTACATTTAGAGCTAGCTAGCTAACAATTACTAATTTTAGCGTTACTTTTCGAAAAAGTCAACATTCAAAAATCTGCCGCGATAACTTTTTTTATTTGTCCATTATATGGTTATATATGGAGTTTTGTGCGGATTGCACAAAATATGTAGGAGGAGTTTAACAAGAAAGGTTTAACGTTTGTAGCCATGTAGCGCGAAAACTAGCTGGGAAACGAAGGGTGTGCCAATTCACTTTATTTTGCAGAATCATCCAATAAACAAAGTGCCATCAAGTTTTTGAGTGTAGGACCAGTAGTTTGGTGGTTATAGGCCAAAACGCATTGTCCTTTGTTATAGCGCCCCCTAGTTGTTGAGGGGTCTGAATTTCTGGGTTTGAGTAGGGGCGCACGTTCTGAACTTAGATACCTGATCCAATTGATTCGTTACAAATCCGCGTGGGCTCCACAACGCGTTTTAATTCCGTAATAATAATAATAATAATAATAAATAATTTAAAAACACTAGAAAAACAATAGGGTTCTCTGCTCACAGAGCAGACGAACGGCATAGCCGTTCGCCTGCGCTGCGGGCTTGGAACCCTAATAATAAACTAGAACTGCAAGCAGTTATTAACGGGTTCCAAGCCCATGCACCGCCCCCTTTGAGCATGTTCCTGGACTTCAGCCCGCCCCCTTTGAGCATGTTCCTGGACTTCAGCGTTTAACACCCTCATCCCACAGCATCTGGTGGAGAGTGGTGAGAACAGCAGAAGGGATCATCGGGGCTCCTCTCCTGTCCATAAGGACATTTCATCCCTGCGCTGCATGTCCCGAGCCCATAACATTATCAGAGACCCCTCACACCTCCACCGTGGACTGTTCTCCCCTTTGCCCACTGGGAAAAGGTTCTGCAGCATCCGCTGCACGTTCACCAGTTTTTGCAACAGCTTTTTCCCCGTTGCCATCAGACTGTTGAACTCTAAACAGCAACAGTAAAAGTGCATATTCATACATATATACCATGGGTTAAAGCAAAAATAATCAGTTTGACTGAAAAAAAATTCAAGTCAGCCCATGTATTCCCGGGCCGTGGACATAATGCCACATCAGTTACCTCACTTGTTTAGTGTGCAAAGTCAACATTAACCAAATCTGGTAGGTCTACAATATCCATTGACCATTCCTGTATCTCTCCCACCTTTCAGCTTCAGAGCCTTGGCGTCATCCTGGCCAGCCTCCCATCCTGTCCTTCACTTTCCACATCATCACCTGGTTAACTTTCATCTCGGCAGCATCAAGTTCTTACTTCACACTGTTGTCAAACTGGTTCACAGTCCACTCACCTCTTGACTTTACAATTTCAGCTCCCTTCCCTCCTTGTCCTCCAGAAAACCTCCATAAACTGCAGCTAGTACAAAGACAGCAGCTTCATCATTACATCATCTACTTCACTCCTGTACATTAACTCCACTGGCTCCCTGTCACATTCAATATATACCAATCCTATGATCATACAAGGCCAACCACAAGGATGGACAATGCAGGACACATAACCAATACTATGATGACGTCATATATTTTAATTTAACACAGACCGCACATTACAATAATCAGTCTGTTTTTCCTATTATTGCACAGCAATTAATTATCACAACTCATGAGTTTATAAAAAGGCATTATTTAACTTTTTTGAAGTCTAATAAAACGGTTATATTTTAGCCCTGTTACTGGCGACCTGTCCAGGATGTAATCTGTGTCCCTGACTAGGAAGAGCCACCTGCCGCCCCCCCCCCCCCCCCCATTACCCTGTTTCCCCATCAGATAGGGCTTGACGTCACACCTGTACCGAAAACCGAGTATAGAAAATCCATGGATGGATGGGATCTTAAATTTTTGAAGTTCAATAAAATTGCTAAAAAGTTTATCAGAAAAAAACATTAGTTGCTTTTTAGGATGAACACTTTAATTAGAGAAATGTTATTAAACTTTGCATAAAGTTAAATATTGCTGTAGGTAATCTTGGCTGCTGTAGCTTGTCTCTCTGGGAGGTGATTTTGGGTTGAATAAAATTAGTTCATAGAACCACAGGAGGCTTTCTCAGCTGGTTCTAGTGCGACTTGGTTCTACAATGTCGTTTCACTTCACCTTCTACACTGTTAAAAAAAAAAAATTCATAAAAGTTTTCTGACAATGGCCTTTCTCTGGCCTCACCCAGTTAGAACCCGTTCTCCAGTCCATATTGTAGCTGCAGTTTATTTATTTTTATTTGACGTAGTTTCCTTAATAATTTGAGTGAGAGTGTGTATGTGTTTGTGCATAATGTTAAAGATGTATTTTGACTGAAAGTAAATTGTTACTTTAATAATAATAAAAAAAAAAAACACTTCGAGTGATCCTGTATTTATATAAAATGGTCTGGGCTAAGCCCCGGATGTCCTTCAAAGCTCGAAATGTCCCTGGTCATTAATACTATGTCTTATCAGGCGCGGGCAGATGGCCTCTGCTGACAACTGCGCGCAGTAATTGCGGAGCGCAATCAGCGCGCTGCGCCTCTTAGACAACCGATTTCAGGTTTGTTGGATTGTTAAAGGAAGAAAAAACAACTTTTCTCTTTAATAAAGCTAATCAAAACATCACACAATCACCTTCACTCAATCCTGAGGATTTCCTCAGCTCAGAGTCTAACCGTGAACATTGATAAACTGTTTACATCTAAAAAAAAGCACTCACCAAGATTATGTTTCAACAAAAAACGTTTTTGTCTTGCTTAACAGGTTTCCCACATCTTGTGCCTTAAGAATACGCTAGCTCTGAGCAGCCAGGAAGAAACAACTACGTTCAGCTGTGGTGCATTCAGAGTTCATGGGACAATTCAGTACTCAACAAAAAACGTGTTTTTCTTCAATCAATAAAAAAAGTATATATATATATATAAACATTTTAAAAATAATTGAACAAAAACATGTTTCTTCTTGAGTTTTGAATTGTCCCATGCACTGTGAATGCAACACACCAGCGTTGCTCACAGCTTCTTTTTTGGATGAAGAGCACTGTGAACTGATCACAAACTTCATAAATTTGTTAAAATTCAACGGTTTGCTCTAAAATTCTGAAAATATTTACGTATGTCCAAGAGTGCTTTATCTAACTACGTGATTTTTAATATGGTCATTAATGAAACGGTTTTAGAGAAAAAAAACATTAAACTTTATAGTCCTATACACGTAAATTTTAATTTCTTGTAAATTGGTCAAATTGACCTGGATTTTTACCAAACTGAAACACAAGTTTATTCTGGCTGTGCTTTACAGATAGAGGCCATTTTTATTGGCATTGACCAATATTTGTGGAAAATACATTGATTTCTCCATTTTACAAACTTTTAAAAAATCAGAGTGTGCAACTTTCAGAAACCTCAATACATGCAGTGTGAGAATTGTTGCACCTTATTCAAGGAATACATCCTGAAAATCTGAGCTTGTTACACCACACAAGTGATTTTAGGTGAATTTTTGAAGTTTTCAAGTTTTTTTCCACACTTTTGGAAATAGGCCCCGCCCACTTGTTTCAATAAATACCATATTTAATACTTTAGTTAAGGGCAATGTCTGGAAGGGAATGAAGAAGGTTTTGTAAAAATCCGATCAGCCATTCTTGCGTAGTAGATTTCTTGACATCACAGCGCCCCCTAGTGATGGACGATCCTCAAATGCGGGTCACATGTGCAAAATCTTATTTGGACTATGGGTTATGAAGGACATGTCAAAATCTGTTATGGTTTTACAATAATCAGCAATTACATTTAGAGCTAGCTAGCTAACAATCACTTATTTTAGCGTTACTTTTCGAAAAAGTCAAAATTCAAAAATCCGCCACGATAACTTTTTTTATTTGTCCATGACACGCTTATATATAAATTTTTGCGCGGATTGCACAAAAAATGTAGGAGGAGTTTAACAAGAAAGGTTTAACCTTTGTAGCCATGTAGCGCGAAAACTAGCTGGGAAACGAAGGGTGTGCCAATTCCCTTTATTTTGCAGAATCATCCAATAAACAAAGTGCCATCAAGTTTTTGAGTGTAGGACCAGTAGTTTGGTGGTTACAGGCGTAAACGCATTATCCTTTATTATAGCGCCCCCTAGATGTTGAGGGGTCTGAATTTCTGGGTTTGAGTAGGGGCGCACGTTCTGAACTTAGATACCTGATCCAATTGATTCGTTACAAATCCGCGTGGGCTCCACAACGCGTTTTAATTCCGTAATAATAATAATAATAATAATAATAATAAATAATTTAAAAACACTAGAAAAACAATAGGGTTCTCTGCTCACAGAGCAGACGAACGGCATAGCCGTTCGCCTGCGCTGCGGGCTTGGAACCCTAATAATTTAAAAACACTAGAAAAACAATAGGGTTCTCTGCTCACAGAGCAGACGAACGGCATAGCCGTTCGCCTGCGCTGCGGGCTTGGAACCCTAATAATAATAATAATAACTAGAACTGCAAGCAGTTATTAACGGGTTCCAAGCCCACGCACCGCCCCCTTTGAGCATATTCCTGGACTTCAGCATTCAACACCCTCATCCAAGCCCACCTACGTCGCGCCCCCATTGAGCATGTTCCTGGACTTTAGCGTTCAACACCCTCATCCCACAGCATCTGGTGGAAAAACTGGAACATCTGGGCTTCAGTACACCCCTCAACACTTCCTCACCTCCTGACCACTGTCAGTCCGGGTCTGACAGACCACCTCTGATGTCATCACCCTCAGCACGGGCTCCCCTTAGGGCTGCGTCTGCAGCCCCCTGTTGTTTACTCTGATGACACACAACTGCACTGGTTCACCCCCAATCACATCATGAAGTTCGCAGATGACACAAACTCATCAACAGCTCAGCTGTGGAGGTGGTTAGCAGCACCAAATTCATCAGGGTGCACATCACGGACAACCTCACCTGCTCTGTGAACACCACATCTGGTGAGGAGGGCACAGAAGCGCTTGTACTTCCTGTGGAGGATGAGGAGAGCCCAACTGCCCCCGCTCATCCTCACAACCCTCTACACAAGTACCATAGAGAGCATTCTGACCAGCTGTCTCTCTGTGTGGCGTCGAGGCGGCAGCACGTCCGACTGGTGGAAAACAACGGTTGTCAAGCTTCTGAAGTTTGCGCACGACACCACTCTCATGGGATTTATCTCTGATGGTGACGAGTCCGCCTACAGGTGGGAGGGTGACCATCTGGTGACCTGGTGCAGGGAGAACAACTTAGAACTCAACGCTGTAAAAATAGTGGAGATGGTTGTGGACTTCAGGAAGAACTCAGCCCCAGCTACCCCAACACCCTCTGTGACTATATATAATATATTTCAGTCGTCAGTCAAGTCAAGTTATGTTGCGAGTTCAGTTGTTTTTTTTTTTCTTTTTTTTGTTCAGTGGTTTGTGTTGTTACCACTGGCAAGTTCATGTCAGTAAGAAGAATGAAGTTTGTCAATGGAGGTTCAGTTCTGCTTGGGGCACAGGCTCGCCATGTCCTTTCAGAGAGAATCCATGGAATCTGATCCAGTAGTCTGATCCAGCTTTTTTATCAGCAACAACAAAAAAACCTAGCCTGCACACGATAATATTATTATTGCATTCAGCTAAATAAACTCACTTTATCAATTTTTACAGCATTGTTTTTTCTTCATTCCTCACATTTCTATTGCAATGTTTTACATGCACTTTAAAAAATTTTCCCAACTCAAAACACCGGAATCATCTTTAACCCATGTAAAACAAAAATATAAAATCCTTTTTAATTATGAAACTATGACCTGTAATTTAACAAATTACAGCATAGGTTTTTTTAATCCTCTTCCAAGTCTTTGTAAATCATGAGATGAAATACAGTTATCACCTTACCAAAGAGCATGAAATCCTTCTACATCCAATACTCTCCTTCATCATCCATTGTATGGACGAAACCCAGCGCTGAACACAGAGAAATGTCGGACTGGATCAAATACTGCGTGTGTGATGGGTTCAAGTACCTCGCTCAACGTAGGAATTTACACATGTACAGCCTCAAGCTATTTAACTAAGATGTAAACGAGGTTTAAAATGTCTACTGTTTAGTTTGATATTAATGAACAGTCATAATTTTATTGATGTTGGGATGTTGATAAACTGACTGTATATTTGTATTGTAGTGCTGAACCATAGATTTACTTCTGAGTCAGTTAGCTTGCAGTTAGTTGACCTCCACGCAGATTTGGCTCTGAAGGAACAGTCTGTTAAGAGTGATCCTATATTATATATATATATATATATATATATATATATATATATATATATATATATATATATATATATATATATATTAGTGCATTAGTGCTGTCAAACGATTAAAAATTTTAATCGCGATTAATCCTATGATGTCGATAGTTAACTCGAGATTAATCGCAAATTAATCGCATATTTTATCCTTTTATTTCTGAAAGTGTAATAGCCTATTTGGGCATTTTAATATGCAATTTTGCAATAAATGACACTAATAAAATACATGCTTGTACAAAAAATATTTTTGTTATTTTTCAAGCACTTTTCAGAATTGGTATGAAAACATCCTGGTGCCAAATGTTAAACTCTGGACTATAATGGCTATATGACTAATCATGATACCCTGATGTTTACACCATGTGTAAACAAATGTGTAAATACCTGTTTTCATGCTGATATATTTTTTTTGCCTCTTAAACAAAAGGTATTATGCATACATATAAATTAATAAAAATTTAACATTTCGATAAAGTCATAAGTTTTGTTCATTTCTTCACTCTCTCTCTCACACACACACACACACACACACACATCTAATTCTGAGCTTTCACACCAACAACAATAATTTCTTTGAATATTTTTGCTTGCTGTTTCTATCCATATTCATAGAGTTTAAGCCTGGAAAAAGGTTTTAAATCTCCAGGTCATTCCAGCCTTACACTTTGCTTGCAACTGGGCAGGAGCTTAATACCCTGAATGAGACTGTTTAGCAACTGTTAGTAACTCCAGGTCCTTCGTTTGGAAACGTGATTCATCCCTGGGTTGTCAAATACAGAGACAACAAATTAATAATCATTAAAGAACGGTTTATGGGTTGGGTTTCTGCAATGTTATCAACGTGTAAAAGCTCATCTTCAGAACCAATCTCTGCTTAAAATGGTGATCTGCACCAAGTAATCTACTTTCAGCAGTTATCACCGGTTATTGCACCGTAAACTGCAGAAAATACGTGCAGAGTTGCTCTGTCTGCCTTTACTACCGTTGGCTCCTATGGCGGAGGGATATTTCAGCTGGATACACTCAAATGTAGTGCAGGCAGGCCACTTAATAACCCCTATTTCGTCACTTATTTAAGACCCCAAATAAGCGATTTCACTTTCAGAAACCTGCCCAAAAAAAACGCAACCCGTGACTCATGAAATTTAGAAGCGCTTTAAGAAAAAAGAAGCCCAAAGTCGCGTGTGTCCGAGGGTAAAAGAAACTTTGCGCTCACTGTTGCCAACAGTGAGCGCAGCGCGTGTCTGTTTTGCTACAGTTTTCTAGCACTCTTGAAACTACGGAAAGCGCCGAGGGTAAAAGAAACACAGTCCGGAGAGCGCGGCGGGGGGAAAAACATTAAGGAACGGTGTGTGTGTTTTGACGACGCGCGATTAACGGCGACAAAAAAATTGTCGGCGTTAAAATGGGTTTACGTTAACCCCGTTAATAACGCGTTTAACTGACAGTACTAATTTATATATATATATATATATATATATATATATATATATATATATATATATATATGCTGGAGATAGGCACCAGCAGCCCCGCAACCCCATGAGGAATTAAGCGGGTCAGAAAATGGATGGATGGATGGATGGACAGATATATGTGTGTGTGTTTGTAGAGATCCATCCATGATCAAATGCGGTCCTCTGCTGGAATTTTTAAATGTATTCCATACAACGCCACATTAAAGCATTAATGTAAATATATATATATATATATATATATATATATATATATATATATATATATATATATATATATATATATATATATATATATATATATGGATACATGGATACATACATATATATATGGATACATGGATACATACATATATATATACATACAAAATTATTGAAGTGGACATCTAAGTTTTAATTGAATACCCCTTACTTAGACTATTAATGGTAAGAGTTGTTGTAGTTGCAAAAACAAGCCACGAGATGGAGCCCTTGCTTCATTTTCTGAAAAGCTCTTTACAATAGGTTTTTGTCAAACTATCTAAATAAATATTTATTTTAAATCAACGGTTTGCTCTAAAATTCTGAAAATATTCATGAATGTCCAAGAGTGTTTCATCTAACCACATGATTTTTTTGATGGTCATTAAAAAAATGGATTAAGAGAAAGAAAAAAATTAAACTTTATAATCTTGTATCATTAATTTTTAAAATCTTGTAAATTGGTCAAAATCGCCTGGATTTTTACCAAACTGAAAGACATGGTTATTCTGGCTGTGCTTTACAGATAGAGGCCATTTTTATTGGCATTGACCAATATTTGTGGAAAATACATTGATTTCTCCATTTTACAAACTTTGAAAAAAACAGAGTGTGCAACTTTCAAAAACTGGAATACATGCAGTGAGAGAATTGTTGCACCTTATTCAAGGAATACATCCTTAAAATCTGAGCTTGTTACACCACACAAGTGATTTTAGGTGAATTTTGAAGTTTTCAAGTTTTTTTCACACTTTTGGAAATAGGCCCCGCCCACTTGTTTCAATCATTACCATATTTAATACTTTAGTTAAGGGCAATGTCTAGAAGGGAATGAAGAAGGTTTTGTAAAAATCCGATCAGCCATTCTTGCGTAGTAGATTTCTTGACATCACAGCGCCCCCTAGTGATGGACGATCCTCAAATGCGGGTCACATGTGCAAAATCTTATTTGAACTATGGGTTATGAAGGACATGTCAAAATCTGTTATGGTTTTAGAATAATCAGCAATTACATTTAGAGCTAGCTCGCTAACAATCACTTATTTTAGCTTTACTTTTCGAAAAAGTCAAAATTCAAAAATCCGCCGCGATAACTTTTTTTATTTGTCCATGACACACTTATATATAAAGTTTTGTGCGGATTGCACAAAAAATGTTGGAGGAGTTTAACAAGAAAGGTTTAACCTTTGTAGCCATGTAGCGCGAAAACTAGCTGGGAAACGAAGGGTGTGCCAATTCACTTTATTTTGCAGAATCATCCAATAAACAAAGTGCCATCAAGTTTTTGAGTGTAGGACCAATAGTTTGGTGGTTACAGGCGTAAACGCATTGTCCTTTATTATAGCGCCCCCTAGTTGTTGAGGGGTCTGAATTTTTGGGTTTGAGTAGCGGTGCACATTCTGTACTTGGATACCTGATTCAATGGATTCGTTACTAATCCGCATGGGCCGCCCAACGCGTTTTAGCGGAGAATAATAATTACCCGTAATAATAATAATAACTAGAACTGCAAGCAGTTATTAACGGGTTCCAAGCCCACGCACCGCCCCCTTTGAGCATGTTCCTGGACTTCAGCATTCAATCCCACAGCATCTGGTGGAAAAACTGGAACATCTGGGCTTCAGCACACCCCTTCACCACTTCCTCACCTCCTGAGCACTGACGGTCCGGGTCTGACAGACCACCTCTGATGTCATCACCCTCAGCACAGGCTCCCCTCAGGGCTGCATCCGGAGCCCCTTGCTGTTTACTCTGATGACACACGACTGCACCCCCAGGTTCACACCCAATCACATCATGAAGTTCGCAGATGACATAAACTCATCAACAGCTCAGCTGTGGAGGTGGTTAGCTGGTTAGTTCCTGGGGGTGCACATCACGGTCAACCTCACCTGGTCTGTGAACACCACAACACTGGTAAAGAGGGCACATAAGCGCTTGTACTTCCTGCAGAGGATGAGGAGAGCCCACCTGTCCGCGCACATTCTCACAACCTTCTACAGAAGTACCATAGAGAGCATTCTAACCAGCTGTCTCTCTGTGTGGTTTGGAGGCGGCAGCACCTCCGACTGGTGGAAAATGAGAGTGGTGGGGACAGCAGAAGGGATCATAGGGGCTCCTCTTTCCTCCATTAAGGACATTTCATCCCAGCGCTGCATGTCCCCAGCCCATAGCATCAGCGCTGCATGTCCCCAGCCCATAGCATCAACAAATAATATGATTGAACTTGACTTTGTAAAGTGCCTTGAGATGACATGTTTCATGATTTGGCGCTATATAAATAAAATTGAATTGAATTGAATTGAACAGAGACCCTCAAACCCCCACCATGAACTGTACCCCATATATATATATATATATATATATATATATATATATATATATATATATATATATATATATATATATATATAATGAATGTTCTTCATTTACAGTGACCCTTTAAACCATTAATGCTATTACTCCTTTTCATGACAACTCATAATATATGAATTACATGTTTCCCGTAACTTATACCTTTTTATTCTAAGTTCAACCAAGATATTCTCTTCTTATCCTTGTAGCTTGTAGTGTTAAATAAGACTAAAATCGTTTCATTTGAATCAAGGTATGCAGATGTTGATAGATATATCTATCTATCAGTGACGTGCGGTAGGGTTCATAGCTGGTGAAGCACTGACGTCATCAGTCAGATTTACAAATATATACACTCTACAGAGTAGACTCATTGCAAAGTGCTGAAGGGGACTGGTTGAGCCAAATCAATTAACCAAGAGACATGGAAAAAATATTGATTATTTGTTTAAAAAATAAATAAACCTAAATTATTTGTCATTTGATTGGTAGCAGTTTATGAGTTATGATGGATTTCTACATTTGTAACACATTCAAAAACTAACCTACATTACGCACATTTCATTACAAAAACAAAACATGAATAATTATTGCTGTCTTACTTCTACTTAGAAATGAAGTCCAGCTGCACTCTTTCTGAACAAAAATATCGGTCACTTTCCGGTAAAAGTTCTTTTTATCTTCTTCAGTTTTAAAAGTTTCTCGGTCTCAGTGGAGCTCACTGCCAGGGAGGAAAGCCTTCCTTCATCAGTCCTGTTCCAGCTGTATGTTTAGAGTCTTTTTAGTGCTTTACTTGTTTAGCAAAACTCGCTAATAACACATCCATAACTTGCTTTGACTCTACTATTTTGGGATAAGAGCAGTGCCCCTTGAGCGCCCCCTGCCTAGAGGCCAAGGAACTGCCGGCCTCACATACAACCAGCTCTTTGGCTTTTATGATCGCCCAGCAGCACACGAAAACACATAGTTTAATGACCAAAACAGAATTCGTAATCCACATATATTAAATTGTGGAAAATCAGTTCATCAGTGTTTGAACAATTGAATTTATGATCTAGAGACAGGAAGATGCATTCACGGAATGGAAGTCAGCGCAGTTAACATGGGATTGCGCAATCCCTGGGGAGACCAAGATCGCTGGCTTGGTGGCGCTTCACTATCAAGCACCACCAAGGATTTACGTTTAAAATAGCCAAAAGTCTTCGATTTTAAAGAGAATATCATAAAAAAATAAGGAAATTAGATTAAAAAAACAATTATTATTACAAATGACTGAGTGAATCACAATATATATTGTTATCATTATTCTATATTTTCTTTCTTTCCATGATTGCCTCCCCTGAATGCATGTCACTGCTATCTATAACTATAACCCATACACTTTGCACAACATTCGCATATTTGCTCATTTTGCATCATTGCATCTCCAACTAGCATTACAAATGCTGTCGAACTCTCAGTTTCTAAATGCATTCTCGCACAAATGCCCTTTGCACAATCAATTCAGTACATACAAATGGTTTTAAAAATCCTTACCTGTACACTGTGACTTTCTCATGCATTGTTTACACTTCAATTGTTTACTTTTAAATCACTGCTGCACCTTATACTGTAATTTAAATTGACTGTAATTTACAAGCTGTATTCTTGCACAAATTGCCCTCTGCACAATCAATTCTGCATATACAAATGTTTTTTAAAAATACACACCTGTACACTGTGACTTCTCCTGATTTGTTTGCATTTCAATTGTTTACTTCAAATCACTGCTGCACCTTATACTGTAATTTATTTTACTGCAATTTACAAGCTGTATGCAACAGAATTTCGTTCTGTACGCACTCTGTGCATACAAAATGACAAATAAAGTTTTCTAATTCTCTCTAAGTCTATCTATCTATCTATCCATATTATATTATAGCGTTACTTTTCGAATAAGTCTGATCCATATCTGAACTATGGATCTTTGCAAATGTTCTTGCCATTACTTCTACTTTTTATTCATTTGTTAATGCTGTTCCTTCTTCATGTTTTAGAACTGGATATGTTCTCTCTGATCTATTTCCCTTCATTTTCTTAATCATTCCCCATACCTCAGCTATAGAAGTTGTTCTGCCTATTGAATCACAAAAATCTCTCCATTTTGTCTTCTTTGCCTTCTAAATAACTTTCCTTGCTTCTGCTTGATCTTTTTTATATCCAATTAAATTTTTTAAATTATGTGTTCTTCTCAAAACTCTAAAAGCTATCCTCCCATTTCAAGTCTCTGCTCCGCTTAGAAAATACACAGGATGTGACGTCACTTCCGGTGATGTGCCCAAATATGGGCATAATGGCCGCCCTGTTCACAGTTCTGGATGGCAGAGCTCTCGATGATGAGAGCTGTAAATTGATCACAAACTTCATAAATTTGTTAAAATTCAACGGTTTGCTCTAAAATTCTGAAAATATTCATGAATGTCCAAGAGTGTTTTATCTAACCACACGATTTTTTTGATGGTCATTAAAAAAATGGATTCAGAGAAAAAAAAAAATAAACTTTATAATCTTGTATCATTAATTTTTAAAATCTTGTAAATTGGTCAAAATCGCCTGGATTTTTACCAAACTGAACGACATGGTCATTCTGGCTGTGCTTTACAGATAGAGGCCATTTTTATTGGGATTGACCAATATTTGTGGAAAATACATTGATTTCTCCATTTTACAAACTTTTAAAAAATCAGAGTGTGCAACTTTCAAAAACTGGAATACATGCAGTGAGAGAATTGTTGCACCTTATTCAAGGAATACATCCTGAAAATCTGAGCTTGTTACACCACACAAGTGATTTTAGGTGAATTTTTGAAGTTTTCAAGTTTTTTTCCACACTTTTGGAAATAGGCCCCGCCCACTTGTTTCAATAAATACCATATTTAATACTTTAGTTAAGGGCAATGTCTGGAAGGGAATGAAGAAGGTTTTGTAAAAATCCGATCAGCCATTCTTGCGTAGTAGATTTCTTGACATCACAGCGCCCCCTAGTGATGGACGATCCTCAAACACGGGTCACATGTGCAAAATCTTATTTGGACTATGTGTTATGAAGGACATGTCAAAATCTGTTATGGTTTTAGAATAATCAGCAATTACATTTAGAGCTAGCTAGCTAACAATCACTTATTTTAGCGTTACTTTTCGAAAAAGTCAAAATTCAAAAATCCGCCGCGATAACTTTTTTTATTTGTCCATTACATGGTTATATATACAGTTTTGCACGGATTGCACAAAATATGTAGGAGGAGTTTAACTAGAAAGGTTTAAGCTTTGTAGCCATGTAGCGCGAAAACTAGCTAGGAAACGAAGGGTGTGCCAATTCCCTTTATTTTGCAGAATCATCCAATAAACAAAGTGATGTGAAGTTTTTGAGTGTGGGACCAGTAGTTTGGTGGTTATAGGCCAAAACGCATTGTCCTTTATTATAGCGCCCCCTAGTTGTTGAGGGGTCTGAATTTCTGGGTTTGAGTAGAGGCGCACATTCTGTACTTAGATACCTGATCCTATTGATTCGTTACAAATCCGCATGGGCCGCCCAACGCGTTTTAGCCGTAATAATAATAATAATAAATAATTTAAAAACACACGAAAAACAATAGGGTTCTCTGCTCACAGAGCAGACGAACGGCATAGCCGTTCGCCTGCGCTGCGGGCTTGGAACCCTAATAAATAATTTAAAAACACTAGAAAAACAATAGGGTTCTCTGCTCACAGAGCAGACGAACGGCATAGCCGTTCGCCTGCGCTGCGGGCTTGGAACCCTAACAATAGGGTTCTCTGCTCACAGAGCAGACGAACGGCATAGCCGTTCGCCTGCGCTGCGGGCTTGGAACCCTAATAATAAAATAATTTAAAAACACTAGAAAAACAATAGGGTTCTCTGCTCACAGAGCAGACGAACGGCATAGCCGTTCGCCTGCGCTGCGGGCTTGGAACCCTAATAATAATAAATAATTTAAAAACACTAGAAAAACAATAGGGTTCTCTGCTCACAGAGCAGACGAACGGCATAGCCGTTCGCCTGCGCTGCGGGCTTGGAACCCTAATAATTTAAAAACACACGAAAAACAATAGGGTTCTCTGCTCACAGAGCAGACGAACGGCATAGCCGTTCGCCTGCGCTGCGGGCTTGGAACCCTAATAATAATAATAAATAATTTAAAAACACACGAAAAACAATAGGGTTCTCTGCTCACAGAGCAGACGAACGGCATAGCCGTTCGCCTGCGCTGCGGGCTTGGAACCCTAATAATAATAATAAATAATTTAAAAACACTAGAAAAACAATAGGGTTCTCTGCTCACAGAGCAGACGAACGGCATAGCCGTTCGCCTGCGCTGCGGGCTTGGAACCCTAATAATAATAATAAATAATTTAAAAACACTAGAAAAACAATAGGGTTCTCTGCTCACAGAGCAGACGAACGGCATAGCCGTTCGCCTGCGCTGCGGGCTTGGAACCCTAATAATAATAAATAATTTAAAAACACTAGAAAAACAATAGGGTTCTCTGCTCACAGAGCAGACGAACGGCATAGCCGTTCGCCTGCGCTGCGGGCTTGGAACCCTAATAATAATAATAAATAATTTAAAAACACTAGAAAAACAATAGGGTTCTCTGCTCACAGAGCAGACGAACGGCATAGCCGTTCGCCTGCGCTGCGGGCTTGGAACCCTAATAATAATAATAAATAATTTAAAAACACTAGAAAAACAATAGGGTTCTCTGCTCACAGAGCAGACGAACGGCATAGCCGTTCGCCTGCGCTGCGGGCTTGGAACCCTAATTAGAAGACTCAACCAGAATGTTGAGATGGTGTGGCTACGATTCTGATTTTGAATCCAACCACAACGATGACAGATTTAAAAGATGGTCTCTTAAGGGCCTCACATACTATAATTTATTTCTCCACAAGGGGTCTTTTAGTTTTGAGGCTTTACAAAATGAGCATTGTCTAAAAAAAGATTATTTCCACAGATATCTTCAAGTCAGACATCATTTTAACCAAAATCTGAAACACGCCTTGAGTGGTGGAAATGTTGGATTTTTTGGAGGTCTTCCTATCATTAATGAAACAGAGACAATATAAGAAAGTGATTTCCAGATTGCACAATGGAATTCAGCTCTCAAAACAGACTACTTCAAGAAGAAGTGGGAGGCTGAACTGAACAAACTGATCTCAACTGAAACCTGGGAAAACATGCCAACATCAATGGACTTTCACAGCATCAAATGCAAGCAGAACTTCTGTTGGAAGAACATTGTGAGGTTTGTCATCACGCCGATCCAGAAAAGGCATTTGGGCCATGGAGATTAATTTGGGGACTGTGTCGGACTGGGGGAGTGAGGCATGTGCACATCTTTTGGGGCTGCCGTGTTATTAGACGCTTCTGGGAGGAAGTATATGGTCACATAGAACATGTTTTTTGGAGTTAAGATTCCTTTTAAATGCACCACTATGTATATGGGTGATGTACAACAAAAGTTGAATAGAGAAGATAGAAAATTGTTGGGTCTACTTATGGCAGCCAGTAGAAAGGCTATCACACAGAAATGGCTGAAAATGGAACCACCTACCATAAAAGAATAGCTTGCCATCTTGCATGAAATTTATATCATGGAAAAGATCACATTTTCTCTCAGGATACAAAAGGATACATTTTACAGAATTTGTGAAAATGGTCTGAGTATGTAAAGCCCGTAAGATCGGACTTCATGTAAAACCACAGCCTCCCACCCATTACCCTTATTTCAGGATACAGTACGGTGTTCGTACCAAGGTATCTGGTTGTCGACTAAGCCTCTCCACTACTTTATGTTTTATTTTTATATACCTATATTTATATTTGTTTCTTTTCTCAATGTTGTTTTCAAGATTTTCCATTTGTTGGATCAGTCTGTTTGCTTTTAAAATGTTAAATTACCAGCAAAAGAAATAAAAAGAAAATTACAAAAAAATACTAAATAAACACAATTAGGATGACTGCTTGGCATATAGTGTTTTACTTGAAGATAAATGTTTTTTTTTTCATTTTCTATTCATGGTCAAAATACGTGACTAAGCCTCTTTAATTATAGCTAGTACACAGAACTACATGAAGATGTGGTAGAGAAATATTGTTTATTCAGAAAGAATCACTACAATCAAAAGAAGTTTACTTTTTTAAGTTTTGCAAAGTTGCTGAATCCTGTCTGCCAGGTCCATGCAGTGTAAGATTCTGACCCTCTCTTTGTCAAGTTCTTCAGGACTCACTTCACCTGACAGCTTGGCAGAGAAGAGGATTAGATCTTGCATAAAAAGTCCGACAGTCCCTCTGGGCGCAGAAGGAATCTGAGTCACAGCAAAGCCGTCAAACACAAAGTTGACCTTCTTTGTCCTTGGGAGACCAGCTTGTCGTTCCTCGACCCACACCAAAGGTCTGAAAAAACAAAGTTTACATTAAGTTCTTTCAATAATTTGACTCTCTCGCAAAAAATAAAGGGAACACTAAAATAACACATCCTAGATCTGAATGAATTAAATATTCTTATTAAATCAGGGCAGTCAAAAGTAGCCGGTCAACGGCGGCAAATCGCCGTCCATAGCAGCTCTTGCCGCCGCCTACATTTCCCCGATTATATAATGCAGCGATATTTGTGCCTTCTGGTTGAGCGCGGAGCAGACCCTGGACTGGAAGCTGTCTTTTTTTTTTTTTTTTTTTTACCTCGGAGTGGCCATGGTCCTTTTAGTACTATCTTTGATGTGTCAATCATACAATTTAACCAATCAAATCAACGAAGGAAGGCAACATGCTAGCCAATCACAGCTGGAGAGGGACGGGACACTGAATCATAGCCTTCAGTTGCCGCCTCGGTTCGGCTGTGGTCACCGTTGGTGTCGGTAGAGCGG
Source organism: Fundulus heteroclitus (assembly GCF_011125445.2). Taxonomy (NCBI): domain Eukaryota; kingdom Metazoa; phylum Chordata; class Actinopteri; order Cyprinodontiformes; family Fundulidae; genus Fundulus; species Fundulus heteroclitus. The sequence continues at coordinate 64,519 of NW_023396980.1, forward strand.
GATGGAAATTTGGTCTGATTACCAAACAATTACAAGAAGTGACAACGAAGCAGAGCGAGCTGGAAGGAGCGCCATTTATTTCTGTTTGAAATGTCAGCACTGAAGTCTAAACTGGAGTAAACATTCACGCTAGGAGGGTTAGCTAGGACAGCTAGCAGGGTTAGCTAGGACAGCTAGCAGGGTGAGCTAGGACAGCTAGCAACACAAGGAGCAGAATCAAACACTAAAACTGCCAAACAGAAGAGACTTGAGTTACTTGCAGGTAGAAGGGAACTCTTGCTTTGTTCTGCTCCTTGTTCTCATAGCTGCTGTAATTACAGAACCTGTTCTAGTCAGAATTGTTACTGCAGTCAGTGTTCAGCCTGACACCAGCGCTCATGTTTATTAGCGTGTAGCTTATGCTGGACTTTTGAGTTAAGACACAGCGCTATAGGTTACCCAAATTCCAGTAACCCAAACCAGCAAGCATCAGAGTGTTGATACAGAAGGGGCAGTACAGGAAAATTTGATTGTTCATCAAATGGATGTGACCACTGCATATTTACATGCGCCAATAGAATGTGACATTTATATGAAACAGCAAGAGGGTTATGAGATAAAATCTCAAGATAATACAAAACTGGTGTATAAGTTGGAAAAAAATCACTGTATGGACTTAAACAGTCGGGCAGAAACTGGAACCAAATGTTGCATGAGTATCTTTGTGAAATGAAATTTGTTCAAAACCCTGCTGATCATTGTGTTTACTCAAAAATTACAGAAACTGATAGTTTTCATAATCATATGGGTTGATGACTTGATTATTGCAGCAAACACCATGTATGTACTAAATCATGTAAAAGAGGCACTCAATGCAAAATGTAAAATGAAGGACTTGGAAAAATTAACACATTTTCTTGGTATTGATTACAAGCAAGATTGTGATTGTGTTAAAATGTCACAACATAAATATATTAAGAAAAGATTTGACATGCAAAATTGTAAGTCCAGAGGAACTCCTTGTGAACAGAAATTAAGCTATACTGATGACGCTGAGAATCTGACTGATGTTAGAAAGTACAGAGAGGTAGTAGGTAGTTTAATCTATCTGGCAATATGCACAAGACCAGACTTAAGTTTTGTAGTGAGCAAACTATTCCAGTATTTCACAAAACCTACCACAGAACAGTGGAGCACTGTCAAGCATGTTTTAAGATATTTAAAGGTATACTATGCAACTGGGGTTGATTTTCCAGCGAGGCTCCCCCCAGAGGGCGAAAGTAAAGGTGCACTGTCATAAAGATGCTCAGCTGTTCTGGTTTCTCCGTCAAGCCAGGCGCGGTTGTTTTGAGCTTAGCAGACAGGCGAACGCAACGAAAAGTGGAAAAAACGACAGTACAAACAATGACTAACAGTGAAAGTATGAACATCAGGTTTTTTTTTTTGTTTTTTTTACCCAACATCAGGGTTTCCCGCAGTGGTATCTTGGCGAGGCGGCCGCCTCGCCAAACTCACGCTACCGCCTCGCCAACATTAAAAAAATAAATAAATAAATAATAATAATAATAATAAAAAAAACTCGATATACTTGCATGTTTATTTGACGTTAACAAGCGGTTCTTTGTTGCTTTCGCGTGTGCATATAGTGAATGGCAGGGCAAAAACACATGGGGTTCTCGCCGTAAAGCAAGACCGACTCTCGCGGTCTTGCACGAGACTTCTGAGCCTGTGTGTGCGGGCCGAGGGCTCTTGCAATTGCAAGTACGGTATTTCCCCCACAGACCACCAGGGCGGCCGAGAAAACCTTTGTTCAACCTGAAATGACTCATTTAATCATCCAAAACGGTATGGAAAACATTAATTAACTGAAAAATGTTGCATAGTATGCCTTTAACATTGTTGTGTTATAGTACTGTCTACATATCCTGGTCATTATTTTGACAAATGTGCTGTCTAACTTCAGACCTAATTCTAGATTACAATTCATGTCAACATGTCTAGGGTTGGATCAGAGCTCTTTGCAGTGACTGCAGAGTGTACTAATTGCTGCAGCCCATCTTCTCAGAAAAACAAGGAGACATGAATCTTTTACTCCTGCTCTGTCCTCCCTTCACTGGCTCCCTGTTGTCTTTTGAGTGAAATGTAAGGTTTTATTGATTGTTTAAAAGTATGTAAACTTAATGGGCCTATTTTACTTTGGGCTCTGAATGGAGTGCAGGGCTGCAGGAGTTTTGCAGAGGTCAGCCAACCAGCTTTTGTTGGCTGTCCCTAAAGCCAGGTTAAAGACCAGAGGTGATAGAGCCTTTTCTGTGGTAGCACCCACACTGTGGAACAGTTTCCCTATGTCTGTTAAGCTCTCTCAGTCAGTAGGTCAATTTAAGTCCAGACTGAAAACACATCCATTTTACCTGGTCTTCAACACCAGTACCAGAATGTAAAATTTGTACTTACTTGATTTGAATTCTCGGGAAATTGCTTTAATCTGAAATTAAGTATGTCTTGGTTTTTATTTGTATTGTTAGGTTTTGGAATTTTATTGTAAATTTTGTTATTGTTTTTATAATTTTTTAACAAAACTTTGTTTTATTTATTGTTTTATCCTTTATCCACCTAATATCTGATTGTTGTGAAGCACTTTGGTCAGCTGAAGTTGTTGTAAATGTGCAATATAAATAATAAACCTATCTTTAGCCAGCAATTTCAGATAGCATTTAATGTCACCCATTCTGGCCCCTGCCTGACATTCCACTGTGGTCCCTGGTGTCAATAATGCCACGTTTCTGACTACGGAGCTGCACATTACCAGAGTCGGTTTCTCAGTGGGTGTGCCGCTGAGTGGGGAAAATATGTTAGAAACACAAACGGGTTGAGCTGCCTAGGCTCTGCTGCATAAAGCTAAACTATGTGGCTCCGCCTAGACATTCTTTTGATATTTCAATAGAGCAGAGTATGACACCCTCACCTCCAAAGCTACAAAAACACTACATTTATTACATGTACCATCATCACTAAAGGAGGCAAAGGAATAACAGTACATTAGACACAGAGAGCAAGAGAGAGGGGGAGATTTAAAAAAAGAAGCTAAAGGATAAGCGAGGAAGCCATCGTAGGGCTAAAGCTAGGCTTAGGGCTCCAACAACGTATCGATAAAATTGATAAAAATCAACAATTAAAAGCGTTGGCAAAGAATTTCATCAGCAATTTGTGGTGTTGCGTGATTAATGTGTCACTCCCCATGTTGCGGAGCCGTTACCTCACCTGCAGAGCGTCATCAAGCCTGGCAGACTGGCTACAGAGCGAGTTGAGACGGAGGCAGAGCAGAGGCGGCATTTTCAAATACTGCTTTTTTGTAGTAAATTCTATAAAAAGTCCTCAAAAGATGAGCTCATCATGCATTACGACACCAAAAGTAACATGCGAGATTTGACATGGCACGAGAGCACCTTAGTCATACTGGACCTGAAGCAACATGGAGTCATTGATGAGGGTGATGGGATCTCAACAGCAGTGTAAATTATTACACTATCTTATGTTTGTTCCGGTTCAAAGTGTGGAAACACCGACAGCGCTTGGCTCGCGGGCTGTGAGTGGTGTCCTGCGTGGCACCCCAAAGCACGACTATAAGCAGACCTCTCAACTGCGTGGAGGGTAGGGTTAGTAGCTCGGCTTGGCTGTTATAGCAAAGTTCTCACCTGAGATGGAATTTCTACCCCCTGCATTAGGCAAGGCAAATTTATTTATATAGCACAATTCAGTACAGAGACAATGCAAAGTGCTTTACATGACTAAAATATAGGAAAATAAAACAGAATAAAAGCAAGTAGGGATAAAATGTAGAAACAAAAAAGAACATTAAAAACAGTAAAACAGTTTAACTAGAACAGTCAAAGGCTATTTTAAAACAAATGTCTTTTTAATCTTGATTTGAAAGAACTCAGGCTTTCCACACTTTTACAGTTTTCTGGAAGTTTGTTCCAGATAAATGGAGCATAGGAACTAAATGCTGCTTCTCCATGTTTGGTTCTGGTTCTGGGTATGCAGAGCAGGCTGGAGCCAGAAGATCTTAGTGGTCTGGAGGGTTGATACACTGATAACAAGTCTGTAATGTATTTAGGTGCTAAGCCATTTAGGGATTTATAGACTAACAGAAGTATTTTAAAGTCTATTCTCTGAGATACAGGGAGCCAGTGTAATGACTTTAAAACTGGGGTTATGTTCTCTACGTTCTTAGTCTTAGTGAGGACACGGGCAGCAGCGTTCTGGATCAGCTGCAGCTGTTTCATCCACTTTTTAGACAGACCTATGAAAACACCGTTGCTGTAATCAATTATACTAAATATAAACGCATGGATTAATTTTTCCAGATCCTGCTGAGACATCAATCCTTTAATCCTAGAAATGTTCTTCAGGTGATAGAAAGCCAACCTTGTAATTGTCTTTAGATGCTTTTTGAGGTTCAGGTCTGAGTCCATCACTACACCCAGTTTTCGGGCCTGATTAGTGGTTCCTAGCTGAAGCGACTGAAGCTGTGAGCTAACTTTTGATCTCTCCTCTATGTGTCCAAAGATTATTAGTTCTGTTTTGTTTTTATTCAACTGAAGAAAATTTTGGCACATCCAGGCATTGATTTCTTCTAGGCATTTACTCAGTGCCTGAACTGGTTTATAGTCACCTGGTGACATGGTGATGTAAAGCTGTGTGTCATCTGCGTAGTTATGGTAGCTGATGTTGTTGTTTTTTATGATCTGAGCAAGAGGGAGCATGTAGATATTGAAGAGGAGGGGACCCAGGATGGACCCTTGGGGAAACCCACATGTGATTTTTGTCGTCTTTGATGTAAAGTTACCTACTGATACAAAAAAGTCCCTGTCCTTTAAGTAGGATTTAAACCAGTTGAGAGCTGTACCAGAGAGACCGACCCAGTTCTCCAGGCGTTCTAACAGAATGGAGTGATCGACAGTATCAAATGCTGCACTAAGGTCCAATAGTACCAGCACGGTGGTTCTTCCACAGTCTGTATTTATATGGATGTCATTAAACACCTTGATAAGGGCGGTCTCTGTACTGTGGTAAGCACGGAAGCCAGACTGGAAAACGTCAAAGCGGCTGGTCGTTGTTAAGAAAGTGTTTAAATGTTGAAATACAGCTTTTTCAATAATCTCACTGATAAAGGGGAGGTTTGAGATGGGCCTGTAGTTCTGGAGTAGAAGTTTGTCTAAATTGTTCTTTTTCAGCAGTGGTTTGATAATTGCTGTTTTTAGGGACTGGAGGAAAACACCTGACAGAGGGGACGTGTTTATTATCTGAGTCAACTCAGACGCTATGACAGGTAAAACTTTCTTAAAGAAAACTGTGGGTAGAACATCAAGGTAGCAGGAGGAGGAACTGCGCTGCTGAGTGATCTGCTCTATGTTTTTGTGGTTTATTTGGGTGAATTGGGACATTTTGTCAAAAATAGTTCCAGCTGAATACAGCATTGGTTCTGGTGTTGATATGGTAGTACAAAGTGATCCTCTAATTTTTAGGATTTTCTCAGTAAAGAAGTTAGCAAATTCATTGCAGGCCCTGGTGGAGTGGAGTTCGGAAGTCACGGACCCAGGAGGATTTGTTAACCTGTCGACTGTGGCAAATAAGACATGAGCATTATTAATGTTCTTGTTTATGATCTCAGAGAAGAAAGATTCTCTTGCATTTTTCAATTGTAAGTTATATCTGTAAAGTCTCTCTTTATAGATGTCATAGTGACCCTGCAGTCTGTTCTTTCTTCACCTGCGTTCAGCTTTTCGACACTCCCTTTTTTCACCTCTAACTGCTGGAGCATTTCTCCAAGGAGATTTTTTCTTCCTGGAAAGAACTTTCACTTTAACTGGAGCAATGCAGTCAATGATGTCTGAGACTTTAGAATGAAAGTTATCTACTAGCTTATCTACTGAGTTGCAGCCCAAGGTTGAAGTATCAGAGTAAGCTTGAATAAAAGTTTCCTTGGCATTGTCCTTAAAGGTGCGTTTTCTTACGATGTCCCTTTGGCTAAATGAGTCACTGGAAATTATGCTTTCAAAGGTAACAGAAAAATGATCAGATCGGGCAACATCAGTTACATTGACCTGTGAAATCTTTAGACCTTTAGTGATGATCAAGTCTAAAATATGTCCCTGTTTGTGTGTTGGCTGTTTAACATATTGAGTTAAACCAAAGTTTCTAAGTGTGTCACACAGTTCTTTTGCTCTTCTGTCTTCAGGGTTGTCAACGTGAAAGTTGAAGTCTCCCACAATAATTAAACAGTCATAATCAACACATATCACAGACAGGAGGTCACTAAAATCCTTTAAAAAGTTTGATGTGGACTTAGGAGGCCTGTAAACATTCAGAAACATAGTTCGTTCCGGGCTCTTTACGTGGAGAGCCAAATGTTCAAAAGAGTCAAATTTTCCCAAAAACAACTTTTTACACTTTAGTGAATCATTAAACAATGTTGCTACTCCTCCACCTTTCCTTTGCTGTCTGCTCTCACAAATAAAATTGTAGTTTGGAGGAGTTGACTCCAACAGAATAACTTCTTCATTAGATTCATGTAACCATGTTTCTGTTAAAAACATTACATCAAGATTATTGTCAATAATGAAGTCATTAATTAAAAGGGATTTTCCTGACAGAGATCTAATGTTTAATAAACCCAGTTTATATGACTTAGTGGTTGATGATGTCTCTGTGACAGGTTGCATGTGACAGTTTATGACTTTTAAGTGTTTGTTCCTGTTTATCCTTTTGTTTTTCTTATTTCTGCCACGTATCATTAGATATTCCATAATCTCCAGCAAAAGGCCCAGGCTGATGCTGGAAACTTTCATGTCTGATAAACGTGGGGCCAGGGCCCAATCTGTATCACAGCGAAGTAATATGGAGGTCTTGAGCATCAGGATGTTCTGTGATACGTAGAGGAGGAGGACTTGAGGCTCTGGGGCCTTTGGAAAATCCTGGTTTATTCACAGCAGAAAGGCTATGTGGAGAGGATATCATCTGTAGGCCAATCTTAAGTACTTTGTTCATGTCGTGAGAAAATTCCAGAAAAGGAACTTCTGGGCTTTGTGGAGAGGAAGGGGAGGCGGGTCCAGTCTGGACCAGTGTTTGTGGGGATGGAGGTTCTTGGTCCTCTCTTTGTCCTGCTGAGATCTGGGATGAGTCCTCCCGTAGCTCTGACGAAGCCTGTTTCTGTGTCATCAATTGGCATCACTCACACTCCCCTAGCCTGGTTTCAATCTTATCTTTCTGGCCACACTCAGTTTGTTCAGATTAAGTCATATCGTTCCAACTCCTCTCCAGTTACCACCGGTGTTCCCCAAGGCTCTGTTCTAGGACCCCTACTTTTTATCATCTACATTCTCCCAAGGGGGAGAATGTAGATGATCTTTAAAAAATAAAGACAAACGCAATGACAAATCCTATATTGCTAATTTCCACATGGGGGTACCAACCAGCATTTATGCTCTGGGCTCCGCTTTTCTTCTCAGGCGAAGTGCCTACATCCACTTGAATGTACACCAAGCGTGGTGCACCAAGACAATAGGTATCCCATGAGAAAGGATGGGTACCTTTCACATTTGAAACGATATGGTACCGATAACCAGTACGTGGGAATCAATATCACTACTCAACTTACATGTCTTTGGTAATTTGTGTGTTTATGTAGTCATAAATGTTAGTTTATTATTAAAATCTAAAAAAAATTCAATTTAACATATTTGTTTACTAAATATATAAACTTGTTTGGATCTACAAATTAACCTTATTAAATAATTTATGAATTTAATGCATTGCCTGAATAATAATTAAGGCAACGTATTAAAACATTTTTCCCCCAGTGTCCTCTCTAGCAATGTGGCAATAAGAATTAATGTCTTAATGCCAAATAGAGCTCGACAGATTTTACTTTCACAAGTGGAGCAACCAGCTTTCGCCATAGTGCTCCGCTTGATTTATGCATCTAAATAGTTTTATTGTGATTCCTGTGGGGAGAATGTCAAATTATGTGGACACTACAAAGGGAAAGTAGGAGAGTAAAGGAAAAACAAGAAGAAAAAAAAGAGAAGAGGTGAAAGAAAAAAGAAATAGAAGGGAAAGAATGATAAAACGTCTTCCGTCTGCTTCATCACCAGGAAAGAGAGATGTAAAAAGAACAGCACAACCAACGGACATACTAGTGTAACAGATACAATAGAGTAACACCTTGATACCATTGCTAGATCATATGTATTATTATTTAAGCTGACATGTGTAAAGTGATACGTGAAAAAAGAAAGTAAAAAAATAAATAAATTACGGGCTTTCTGTATATAAGTGAACACTTAGAACCTGGAACCCAACACCTGTGGGTGTTTCTGAGAGTGCACTTGTGGATGTGAAATTTATCCAGAAGGAAATTGCTCAATAGTGGTTGTGAAGAACCAAAGGCCCGCCTTCCCCGAGCACCGAGGCAGGCGCCAGGGGACCCATAGCCCCAGACTCCCAAAGGGGCCCCCAAGGCAGGGTGCCCAAGAGGGGCTAAAACAGGAAATCTGCAACCCCCCCCCCAAGGAAAGAGGAGAGACGACCCCGAGGAAATCCCCCAGCCACCAAAGTGCCTAAGCCCCCAGGAGCCATGGGGACGAGCCACGGGGACGAGCCCGTGGGCTCCGCCGGCAGCTAGGCCCCACAAAGCAGCCAGGCCCCACAATGCAGCCACCAGGAATGGGCCGGCACCCACCCAGGAACCCGCCCCAAACCCAAGGGCCGCCAATGGGCCAAGGCGCCAGCCAGCAGAGGGGGGAAGGACGTGGGGGGATGGGCTCCGCACCTAGCGGAGATTTGAGATGGACTTGGGAGAGGGAGCGGACCGGACCCGAACCTGGCAAAAAAAAAAATCTCATTCACACCATCCCACCCTAGTGCCTCACTCACCACACACATACTTACAAAAAAAAGACGACACTGTACACACATTACCACATAACACTCACATCCAACAATCCCAAGTGTGTGTGTGTGTGGGGGGGCACCACAATCCCACTATCCGCCTGCCTGTGCACGATCCCCGATCCCGCCCCCGGACCAGACGCCCCCCGGACCAGGCCCCCCAGGGAGGGGGCCAGCATGACCCGTACGGGCCACCCGACCAGAACCCCCCTCACCCCCTAAATACCTAATAAACCCACTCCCTCCCCCACCTTACCCTAGCCACCCCTCCCCCATCCCTTTCTGGGGAGAGCAGAGGCGTCAGCCCCAGTCCCGGCAAGCCGCTCGCGCCCCACAGTAACCCCGCCAATACTACCGGACCCAGTAGCCTGCTCCTCCTCCAGGCCCCAGACTCTGTGCCGCAATTAGAGAACGGGGGTGTGGAAAAGACCCCAATCCTCCATACACCCGCTCAGATGTTGTGTTGTTGCATGTTGTTATCAAGTGTGTTTAAAACTGGGAGCGCCGAAGGGGGTGCCCGGCACAGTCTACCCCCCCTCCGGAAGTTAGCTGGTGCCGGCGCACCCCCTCCAAGCAACTGCCCAGAACCCTCAATATCTAAATGCGAGAGGGGGTGTAGGGAGCCATCCGAGGTGAGGCTCACACAACGTAAGACGCCCCCCAGATGCCTTCACCCCCCCATACCATGGCCTACATGAATGTGCGTTGTGAAAATGTTTGAAGTGAAAGTGTCTAAAATGCATGATAAAATGGGGTGAGGGACATCATCAGAAAGTGGCAAACTCCAGTAATGCCCCCCTCCCCTAGGTCCTACATGTGTGGCAGTGTGATGGAGCAGGCAGAGGGAGGAGTCCGTGGTGGGGAGAAAAAGGACTGGGGAGCCTACAGCAGTCCCAGGGAGCCAGCTCCCCTACTGACTCTAATAGGCACGACCGCTCCCTGAAAGCCCACCCGGAGAAGGAGCCCCCGCCAGCGGCACCACCATAGCCCGGGGGCCAGGGATAGGCGGCAGGGCCCGCGAGCCAACCACCCACCAGGACCAACACCTCCACCACCCTAGCCCACCCACCAAGCCTACTGGCTTCCCCCCTCCCCAAAAAAGTAGAATAAAATAAATAAATAAATAAATAAGAGGGGGGACCCTGGCTAGCCAGCCCGCACGAGCCATCCAAAACCCCACACCCCAGGTGAAACCCGCACCGGGAGACGGCACGGACCAGGACCGAGACAGGGGGTCGGACACAAAGCCCACCAAAACGTCCACACACACACACACACACACACACACACACACACACACACACACACACACACACACACACACACACACACACACACACACACACACACCCCACTCGTAGATCTAATCCCTCCACAACAATAACATTCAAACAACTCACCATACATACAACAATAGGGTTAGTCCCTACTCCCCCTCCCTCTCCTCCCCCCAGTAGCAGAGTGCCAACTCAAAGATAGGGAAGACCATCTGCCCTGAGATGTTAATGCCCATGCCCCCCTACCTGCTCAACAGGCCCCCCAGCACACCAGAGGCCCCGTGCAGGGGCAGACACCCGGGTGCGCGCCGGCCCAGACCTTAAGTGGCATACCCCCCGGAACCCGAACCCCCGCCGGGGCCCCCGCCTGAGGGCGGCACACCCCAGGGACCCCAGGCCCCCGGACCCACCCAGCGGCAGCACAGCTACCAGGTCAGTAACCCACATCCGTCACCACGGAACTCCCCAAGAGCGCCGCCCGTAGGCCTCCCAAGCCCCTTCCAGATGGGGGCAACAGACCCCGGGGTCAAACCCACCAGGCGCCCCACTCCGAGTGCCCCCCAGATCCCCAGGGACCCCCCTATCCAGCCACTGCTGCCCTGCAGGAAGCAACCCACCTCCCCCCATTCCACTAAGTGATGGTGCTGATCAAAGGAGCCCAAAGAGATCGATCAGATGTGGATGCAGATGCAGCCTCAAGATTAATATGATCCAACAAAAGATCTCTATACTGATTTATACTGACATTTTCCATACTTTTCCAATTCATGAGGATAGTTTTCTTTATGATACATAATGCAGTGAAAACCATGCAAACTACTTTTTTTTCCAGAGGGCTTTCCTCAATGTTACCCAGCAAGCAAACTGATGGGGAAGGTGAAATTTTACAACTCAGGCACTTTGATAAGTCCTTACATATCTGTGCCCAGAACCTCTGGACTGGTGTGCATAACCATAACAGATGAATAGAATTATCAGGGTGATTGCCTATGCAGTGTGGACAGATATTAGATTGTGCAAGACCCATCTTGAATAATCTTTGTCCTGTGTAGTGTACTCTATGAAGGATTTTGAATTGTATTAGTTGTAAGTTGGTGTTTCTAGTCAATTTGAAAGTTCTTAGACATATCTGAGCCCAGAAGTTTTGGCCAAAGCTGACTGATAATCCTCTTCCCATTTCATAATAGGAAGAGATATTGAATCATCTATTTTAGTCAGGGTCCTGTATGATTTAGACAGTAGTTTGGCGGAGTTTAAATCTAGGAACTCTAATTATTAGTTGGGATTTGTAAACCACCTTTAATATGCTTAAATTTATTTCTAGTTATAGATTTAATTTGTTCATTCCAAGAATTTATTTTTACTAATGCCATATTGCATATTTAGTTTGGCAAAAGTGATAAACTCGGTTCCGTCAATTAAATGTTCCAGGTATTCAATACCTTTATTCTTCCAGTATGTAAAGTTTATTATATTATTATTTTGAACGATGTCAGGGTTATTCCAGATGGGTGTACGACTGCACGGGATAAGTGATGACTTTGTCATTTTAAGAAACTTCCACCATGCTGTCATAGTGGAGCTAATAACATTTTTAAAGCATTGTTTTGCAAAAGCTTTACAGATTATTTTAATATCAACGTTGATTAAGGATATGGGACGATAGCTGTGGGAAACATAGGATCTTTGCCTGGCTTAAGCAGAAGACTGATGGGGGCAGAGATCATATTAGCTGGAAATTTACTTTATAAAATTCAGTAGGGAATCTATCTGGACCTGGAGCCTTTTTATTGGGCATACTTATTAGAGCTTCCTGAACTTCAACTCTTGTCAGCGGTGAGTCCAGTGTCGTTCTTTGGTTTAGGAAGTGTAATTTTATCCAGAAATTGCTTGATGCCATTATCTGATGGATTTATCTGTGATGTGTATAAAGATTTGTAGAAATCTCAGAAGGTGTTCTTTATACATTCCGGATCACTTAATGTATTACCAGTTGAGTCTGTAACTGCAAATATAGTTGTTTTCTCTTCATTTATTTTTAGCTGATTAGCTAAGAAGCTTCCTGACTTATTGCCATGATCAAAGTTTTCTATTCAAAGTTTTTGTATTAGAAATTTATTTTGCTTTTCAATATAATGGTTTAATTCTAATTTTACTTTATGGATTTTTCCCAACTTTCCCTCTTCTTGAGAAGTTTCTAGTAACTTAAGTTTTTCTTTTAATTCCTGAATCTTTTTGTTTTCTATCTTCTTTTTATGAGATGAGAATTAAATTATTTTACCTCTCATCACTGCTTTCCCTGCTTCCCATAGTACAGATTCTGATGTGCCTGGCAGATCATTGTATTCTAAATATGAAGCCCACTCTTCTTTGAAAAATTTAATAAATTCTTCATCTTTAAGCAGCGATGTATTAAATCCCCAGCTCTTGTTTTGTGGGGTTATTTTTTTTTATTTGTTAGGGTTAAAGTAACAGGAGCATGATCACTAATAGCAATAGGATGAATTACAGCCTCTGAAATGTCCGACAGCAGCGAGCTGCTGATTAAGAAATAATCCAAACGAGAATAAGAGTGGTGGACATTTGAAAAAAAAAGTATATTCCTTACTATTAGGATGAAGAGAACGGCATGCATGCAAAGACCAAAACCTATGGAGTAAGAGAGCTTCCTAAATAGACTTGTACATAAAAGGATAGTTGTGTCCATATTAGTCAGAAGTTGTGCATAACAAACATTTGTAAACTCATAATAATTTAAATCGTATTCAAAAGATACAACATACAGGTTAAATAGTTACAACTTCAATAACTAATAAATACAAATTTCAAGTTTAAATTTGTGCTTTACTCTTTATGAACACAAACAGCAGCGGCTGCTTGAGAATACGGATTTTTTCTTTGAGAATACGAATTCACAACAGTGGTCTGACGTCACGGTTTCCAAGGCTGGTTAATGGAGCACAGAATGCGAAGATAGGAGCCGCGCATGCGTTCTTCAGACTGACCGTCTCAGAATGCACCGCGGCCGCAGCTTGATTCCAGACAGCGCAGAGTGTCTGATCAATACTCCATTCTGGAAGGTGGCGGTAATGCACCTATAAGTTGTTTTCCAACCGCCATTAAAAACAAGAGAAGAAGAAGAAGAAGAAGAAGACAGCGCAGAGATCACAGTGGTAAGTTAAACATTCCCTTTTCTGCTGCTGTTCTTCAAAAGTACGTTTTCAGATCGAGGCGAGAACATTATACTTTTAAGCTTCCCTATTTACAGAGTTGGTGCGTAATTTAAAAAAAGAGTCTGATTTATTTGTTTTGTGTTTATCAGACTGAAGCGTGTTGCTTTATTAACTCAATAATTGCTGGAATAAATTATAAATGTCTCCCAAGGATGACAGCAGCATATAAAATAGTGCTGGACGATAATTTAATAACAATATATCAGTCGAAAGACGTGTGGCACAATAAGGGAAAAAAGGGTCGATAAAAGTTGGTAAGACAGTTTTCCTTCCTTCCTTTTAACCTATATTAGTTGATGCTACAGTCACTGCTTCCTCTCAACCAATCGTAATCGCGGACCCAGGCACACCGTCACAAAGCGCCGCCCTCTCAAACCACAACACAGAACTATCATGGTTGAGTTTTGGTTTGGCTTTGTTTTTCTGTTATTTTCATTTTTTCATCTCTTTTGAGTTAGGTTTAATTTTATTTTATGTTTTCAGTCATCAGTTATTTTCTGTCAATTTTCACTTCACCTCCTCAGCAGTCAGTCACACCTGATATCATTTGCTTGTTAATTAGTCAGACCCTTGTTTCACCTGTTAGTGCTCTATTTAAACCTCCCTCTGTCTTCAGTTCAGCACTGGGCCGTCTTCTGCTATCCAACACTCCATGCCAGTCCTCGATTGTGTCTTGGAAGATCTGTTTCTGTTCTTTCATTGAAGGTTAGTCCTGCCTGTTGCCTTAAAAGACTTGGTACGCTACTGTTGTCCCTGGAGAAGCTCTGTTCTGTGTCCTGGTGTCTCCAGAGAGCTGCTAACCTGACTAGCCACCCAGTGGAGGCTCTGCTCTGAGTCCTGGTGTCTCCAGAGAGCTGCTAACCTGACTAGCCGCTCTGAGGAAGCCCTACTCTGTGTCCTGGTATCTCCTGAGAACTGCTAACCTGCCTGGCCACCCTGGAAAAGCTCCACTCGGTGCCCTGGTGTTGCTATGAGGCCTACTAGCCTAGCAGCCCTATGCTTCCTAGCCTCCAGGCTTGAATGGACTCTCACTCCGGGCCGTCAGCTCCTGCCATCACCTACATCCCTGACCTTCTGCAGTCCTGAACCTCCGGTCTTCATCACTCACCACCCAGCATACTTGTTTCAATAAAGACTCAAACTTTTAGTCCCGTGTGTGCGTCCTGAGTTAATCGATAAACAAACCATGACAAGAACACGTGAATATGTCACAGCAAGGAGCAGCGGAGGAAACGGGGTTTTACTAGTTCGCCAGCCTGACAGAAATAAACCACAGTGAACTGTAAAATTTGCAAGGAACCGGTAAAAACAAAGTCTGGTAACGCAACCAACTTGTTTCATCACCTCAGCCGCTCACTGCCGCAGCAGCGCGAGCTGTGTCAGCCCCGCGCGGCTCCGCGTCATCTTCTTAGGAATCTTATGGAAGTTCTTCCAAAACAAAGCGGGTATAGCAGCAAAACTGGGCTCCCTTCTCTGTGATAAAATGACAAAGCGTCCAAGCAGCATAAGGACATTACGCATGCAGTAACATGCTTCATAGTGATGGACATGCTGCTGTTGTCTGCAGCTGAAAAACCTGGTTTCAAACAATTACTCGCCACTCATGATCCGTGACATAAAGTTCCGGGCTGCAAGTTTTTCTCCTAACAGCGCCGGTCACTTTAGTTTATTCTTTGTCAGTTTTTAATAACATCACCCAGGTCTCTTAAGTTGAGTTATTTTTCTTTTAAAAAAATCAGTTATTGTTAAAAATGTTGGGTAAATAAGAAGTTATTTGGGATTGAGTGTTTGTGTGTGATATATTAAAATTAAGTAATTTAGCAATATTATAAGAGCCAGGTTTTAAATCTTTTTGATAATTATCTATCCATCAATATGCATTTTTTATCAATATGCTTTTTTCTATATCATCCAGCCCTAATATAAAATCTATAAATAAATAAATTCTACAAATGTTTTTTCTAAGTGAGTTTCCTCTGAGTGAGGACACGAAGAATTGAGAAGAGAAAGAGGGAAAGAAAACAATAGTAACAATATATGAAAAAAAAACAGGTATTTATTTTAGACAAATGTTTTAACTTTGGAACAGAATGAAGGTGTAACATATTCAACAAATTAACAGTTACTAACGTGGTTTAAAACAAAGAAATAACTTCTATTAACATCTTTTACAAATAGACAACACCTACAAACATACAATTAAAAATAGTTGGAATGGAAATTAATTCACTAATTATTTTATGTATTTTTACAGGTGGTGAAAAAAATGAAATGAAGCAGCA